>NW_028172268.1:0-27500 GCF_963971535.1 Notolepis coatsorum
ACTTCCTGTCTGCATAAAGAAAGTTGGGGGAAAACCTCCTATCTGCCCTTTGCGAGGCGCTAATACCTCGTCGGTATTGTTAACACATAATATACTAATATAGTCCAAAAACAAGGAGGTTTTTCTATAAATATATACATATATATAATATACATGTAACGGAGGTACCGCGAGTACGATCACGATGGACTTCAAGTGTTGTGAAGTGACTGTGGCACGTAGCGGTACTGCAAGTAAACTCACTCCCCCTTAAAGGGCATCCAGACACATTACTTAGAAGTGAATTCACCTCTTGGTATAGCGGTCTGCAGGTGTCGCCCGCGGCGCGGGAGACCCGGGGTTCGACTCCCACTCAGGGCATGTCAAATAAGACCGGTTTCATATATATATATTAGGGCTGACCCCTATTAGTCGATTAGTCGACTAATCGGTCGAAAGGAGCCGTAAGTCGACTGGCCAACCTCTTAGTGGAATATAAATAAAAATGTCCCTCAGTGGACCAATTGCATGCTTTTGCAGAGGACAAGAAGCCTTCAGTCGACTCCTTCAGACATTAAGCACCCCCCCCACAGCCCAAATGGAACGATACAAAATAAATGTAAATAAATAATTTTTTAAACAATATTAAAGATATTATCCTTTTTTTTTTTTTTACTTTTTTGCTTTTAGTCGACCAATAGTCGACTAACGGCAAATTTTGGCCAATCATAGTCGACCATCCAAATCCTTAGTCGGGGACAGCCCTAATATATATATATATATATATATGCGCTGTGTACTACTACCAAGGATAATAGGTTTTATAATAATAAATAATAATAATAATCTGCTGTTTTGTCACATGCTGCAACTCAGCGACAGAATCTGCTCCCACAGAGCGCGCTCACACAGGGCTCTGCCAACACAAAGCTACGTGCGAGACTCTGGCCCTGTGTCCCCCACCCCTCCTGATGAACACCCCCTCCCTTCCATCTGACCGTCTCCTTCTCTCCCTCTCCCCCCCTCTCTCTCTCTCTCTCTCTCTCACCTCTCTCTCTCTCTCTCTCTCTCTCTCTCTCTCTCTCCTCTCTCTCTCTCTCTCTCTCTCTCTCTCTCCTCTCTCTCTCTCTCACTCTCTCTCTCTACCTCTATCTCTCTCTCTCTCTCTCTCTCTCTCTCTCTCTCTCTCTCTCTCTCTCTCTCACTCTCTCTTCTTACTCTCTCTCTCTCTCTCTCTCTCTCTCTCTCTCTCTCATCTCTCTCTCTCTCTTCTCTCTCTCCTCTCTCTCTCTACCTCTCTCTCTCACTCTCTCTCTCTCTCTCTCTCTCTCTCTCTCTCTCTCTCTCAGTCCAGGCCCACTGTGTGTGTGTGTGTGTGTGGGGGGGGGGGGGGGGTTCTGAGTAGAGAGCTGGAGGGGTTCCGCTGTCGGCTCTGCCCTACAAAGGCAAACCGCAGTAACTACACGTTTGGTCAGAATTGAGTTATGACTGAAATTGACCTTTGGAACCTTTTATCTGTTTTATCAGTTTTATCTTTTGACAACATTTCCCAGGCTCAATCTTGTTCTGTTTGACAGAAAATAGGATGTAGAACTTACAGTTGTACAACAAAAACCAAAGACAAACTGCAGTTAGTGTAGTTACGACACTCTGCCTTGGTTTGCCGGAGCTTTGGGATTGCTCCGGGTCAAGGAAAACCATAGTATGTGTAATTGCAGTCGCGGTATTAATACTAGTTTGGTTATCCCTGAAAAGCTAATGCTAGCTAGCTAGCTAGCTTGAGTTTTAGGTCATGTCATCAGGTAATTTCATGTGAGCATTTGTGTTATTGTTGTGGATGGAAAGATCTTCTAAAACGCCCCTTGGTGTGAACAGCGTTAGCGTGAACTACACCTCAACGCTAGCGTGGACTACACATCAGTGCTAGCATCGTGACCTCAGTGTTAGCATGGACTAGACCTCAGCGCTAGCATGGTGACCCTCAGCGTTAGCATGGACTAGACCTCAGCGCTAGCATGGTGACCTCAGCGTTAGCGTGGACTAGACCTCAGCGCTAGGATGGTGACCTCAGCGTTAGCATGGACTAGACCTCAGCGCCAGCATGGTGACCTCAGTGTTAGCATGGACTAGACCTCAGTGCTAGCATGGTGACCTCAGTGTTAGCGTGGACTAGACCTCAGTGCTAGTGTGGACTAGACCTCAGTGCTAGCGTGGACTAGACCTCAGCGCTAACATGGACTAGACCTCAGTGCTAGCGTGGACTAGACCTCTGTGCTAACATGAACTAGACCTCAACGCTAGCGTGGACTAGACCTCAGTGCTAGCATGGTGACCTCAGTGTTAGCATGGACTAGACCTCAGTGCTAGCATGGTGACCTCAGTGTTAGCGTGGACTAGACCTCAGTGCTAGTGTGGACTAGACCTCAGTGCTAGCGTGGACTAGACCTCTGTGCTAACATGGACTAGACCTCTGCGTTAGCGTGAACTAGACCTCAACGCTAGCGTGGACTAGACCTCTGTGCTAACATGGACTAGACCTCAGTGCTAGCGTGGACTAGACCTCTGTGCTAACATGAACTAGACCTCAACGCTAGCGTGGACTAGACCTCAGTGCTAGCATGGTGACCTCAACGCTAGCGTGGACTAGACCTCAGTGCTAGCGTGGACTAGACCTCTGTGCTAACATGGACTAGACCTCTGCGTTAGCGTGAACTAGACCTCAACGCTAGCGTGGACTAGACCTCTGTGCTAACATGGACTAGACCTCAGCGTTAGCATGGACTAGACCTCTGCGTTAGCGTGAACTAGACCTCAACGCTAGTGTGGACTTGACCTCTGTGCTAACATGGACTAGACCTCAGTGCTAGTGTGGACTAGACCTCTGTGCTAACATGGACTAGACCTCAGTGCTAGCGTGGACTAGACCTCAGTGCTAGCGTGGACTAGACCTCTGTGCTAACATGGACTAGACCTCTGCGTTAGCGTGAACTAGACCTCAACGCTAGTGTGGACTTGACCTCTGTGCTAACATGGACTAGACCTCAGCGTTAGCATGGACTAGACCTCTGCGTTAGCGTGAACTAGACCTCAACGCTAGTGTGGACTTGACCTCTGTGCTAACATGGACTAGACCTCAGTGCTAGTGTGGACTAGACCTCTTTGCTAACATGGACTAGACCTCAGTGCTAGTGTGGACTAGACCTCTGTGCTAACATGGACTAGACCTCAGTGCTAGTGTGGACTAGACCTCAGTGCTAGCGTGGACTAGACCTCTGTGCTAACATGGACTAGACCTCAGCGTTAGCATGGACTAGACCTCTGCGTTAGCGTGGACTAGACCTCAGTGCTAGCGTGGACTAGACCTCAGTGCTAGCGTGAACTAGACATCAACGCTAGGCGGTGGACTAGACCTCAGTGCTAGCATGGTCACCTCAGCATTAGCGTGGCCATGACCACCGGCCAGCGGGGAGACTCCTCCATCCTAAATCTTTTTAAATAATGACCAAAGGCCTCAATACGTCTCACAAAGGAGCTCTTTCTCCCTCGCATCTCGGAGCAACGGATATAAACGACGCAGGGATATTAGACTCCTAGGTGACCGCGGTCTTCCTTTTTTTCCTTCCGCAGACCACCGCAATTAACAGGATACAGACCCCCGCGTTCACATCGTTTGACTTTACCAAGGCTTATTACTTTGAATGTCAACTCCCAGATGAGACATTGAACATTCACTGTCAGCTAACTGCTGTCGGTCACTGCGCGCCGCGGGTGGGGTGGGGGAGGGGGGACGGTCTTGATTGATTCCAATTCGACTCGAACATAGGTCAGTAAACAGATGAGCGGGAGAGAGAGAGACAGAGGAAGGGATTACGGAGAGGGGGACGCTCTGAGTGCCAGTGCGCCAAACCATAAAAGACTGGAGATCACAGCGCCTGTGATCAAAGTACGGCACGTACCCCAGCGCACGGCCAAGAACGGCGACAGAGAAAACAGCACCATAGTTACTCGTCAACAACGTCTTAAAAGCTTGAGACGTGCCAAGAAAACGTGAAAGGGAGCAAACAAAGGCACCGGGAGAGTGAAGAACTGTAAGACGAATGTTCAGACAAACACAACAGGACCAGATGCCACGTTTTGATATCCATACACATCCCGGGTTCAATTCCCGCTCCTCCCGGCAGCGTGTCGAAGTGTCCTTGAGCAAGACGTTTTCATCCTCTAGTCGAGCGGCCGCGCTGCTCCCACGAGGGTTAACGCAAGAATTTATTATTGTATTCTGTGTGTTTTGTGGCTGTGAAATTGATCACGCCTGTAAACACAGCACGAAAACAGATCTGTATTATTTTTTTTTAATCCACTTTTTCTCCTCCTGTTTTTCTGTATTTTCCTCCCATCCCAATTTAGTCGTTATTCCAATTCCCCCCTCCCCTTCCTGGTCGTTGCGTGCATGTGCCCCCCACTGGTCGGTCTAGGGAGCCGTGAAGTCTATCACTTGCTTCCTCCGAGACAGCCAGCAGCCTCTTTTTTCACCTGACAGCGCGGACTCTCATTGGTGAAGTGTAACGCGTGTAACCATTTCCCTCCCTCGCTGTGCAGGCGCCCTGACCGACCTGTAGGAGTCGCTGTTTACAACGACCAGATTACCACCCACCGGCTTCCCTCCCGCTGACACCGCCAATTGAGCCAGTATGACGGCCGGCCAAGCCGGAGGCACCGCTGACAGCCGGATTCGATACCAGTGTCTCTGCGGTAGTAGACAGACGCTTAGTCCGCTGCGCTACCCGGCCACCAACAGATCTGTATTCTGATGTCAATGGTTTAAGAAAGACAGCATATGGCGGCTAGGTGGTGCAGTGGGCAAGGCACTCACCACCCATGCTGGAGACGCTGGGTTCGAGCCCAGCTCTCCACATTGTTTTCAGTTTGGCTGGTCGTCCGTACTAATACAATTGGCAGTATGAGAGGGAGGGAAAACTGATGGGTGGGGATCGGACGTTGTGGACAGCAACTCCTACAGGTCGGTTGGTGCGCCTGCGCAGTAGAATCAGGAAGCGACGAGGGTGGCGTCCCTCCAAAGCGCAGACCCCTGACGCTGAAAGATCGCGCTGCGCAGGTGAAAAGATGCGACGGCTGCTACCTCGAGTACCGGAGGGGACACGTGCAATGTATGGCTTCGTCCACATTACAGCCGGCTTGTGGGAGGCATGAAACAGCGTTCGAGACAGGGGAGGGTTGAATTGGATGATACGAAATTGGGATGGGAGAAAAATAGAAAATGGGAGAAAAAGTAGACCCAAAAAAAAAGAAAGACAGCATATTTTGACCTCTTGGACGGCCCGACTCGTATGCACGTCGTGGCACTTTGCTCTCGTCTGTCGGCTCCGGGCTGCGTTTTTCGCTGAACAACCGATACATTGTTGGAAAGTTGAATTTGCCGCCTTTCGATCGTCACCACCCCTATTGCGTGATTCCATTCTCGAGTCACAAGATGAAACATCCGGCGAGCGCCATTTGACGAGCCGTTCGGACAAGTGACCACTACCCGGTTTGTGTACGGCCCTGAATTGACCGGTCACCGCTGATGGCGAAAATTATTGACCACCGTTGTAGTAGCCAAGGAGCGTCTGCTCCGAAAGCGATCCCAGAAGAGGACTGATAGTGGGGGGAAGGTGACACAAGAAGACGAAGAAGTCCATTGTTTTGAATAGAGCATCGAAATTAAAGGGGAACTATTTTACTATTTCTTTCACTATTTGGGCACTTTTACACAATTCCTGTGAGTCTATGGAACACCTCTGTAATATATATATTTTTTTTATTCATTGTTTTGTATTTCTAATCAAGTCCTCAAAAACAGCATTTTTCTACCTCAAGATTTCGAGCTGTTTTGCAGCCGCAGCTACAGGTGCCACCTAAACCACTGTGTGGCCTGCGCCGTCTGCTGAACATTAACATGCAGCAGTGACTATATGACATCACAAATCAGCACATTTTCAAACGACTCAGTTCAGTGAGGGTGAATATTGTGAGAGGAGAATTGGAAGAATGCGCCAATATGAGAATTTTGAGACATAGATCATATTAATATAAGTTCACATAGCTAGGAAACAATGCTAAACACTCAAAAAGGCCATTTATAAGATAGTTCCCCCTTTAATGTCAGCGGACCGGCCATTTCGGATAATCATGCCGAATTGCTACCGGTACACACATTACAAAAACCTTCGTAAAACATACATTTTACGTGGAATTTTGATCATATTTGCCCCTCTACTAAATAAGACTTCAGGCTATGGAACCGTTATGTTTTCCAGCTCCTACCTCTCAGCTGGAACCTCTGCTAATCTATTTCATTAGCACTTTATTGTGTAAGAAACTTCAGAATGTTACCTTTCAAAAGAGACAAGACTCATGCATGTGCTATAATGAGTATATGGTATCCCTGCACTGGCTCCCGGTACACTATAGAATTCACTTCAAAGTCCTCACTTTCACTTTCAGAGCACTCCATGGTCAGGCCCCTATCTACATCACTGAACTCATCCATCCCTACACCAACAACCGCTCACTCAGATCTGCCGATCAGCACCTCCTGGTGGTCCCCAGGTCCAAGCTGAAAACAAGGGGTGATCGAGCCTTCGAGGTGAAGGCACCAAGGCTCTGGAACGCTCTCCCCCTGGACCTGCGAACTGCCCCCTCTGAAAACTCTTTTAAAAAACAACTAAAAACACATTTGTTCAGACAGGCCTTTGGTCATGCATAGGCACTTTTTCTTTTTCTTGTCCTCACTGTTCCTATAGTTTTGTTTTAATTAGTGACTCATGATTTTATCCAAATTCTTTTATTCTACTTTTTCTATCTGGTTTCACTGTCTTTTTTAACTACTGTCTGTTGTTGTTGTCATTTATTTCTGATTTTGTTTTATTGTGTTTTTATATTAAGCTGTAGTGTAAATCACCCTGTGCATTCATGCTGTGAAGGGTGCTATATAAATAAAAGTCATTCATTCATATATAATAAATCGCAAATTACTTTGGGTATGCAATCATCAAAATAAAAAATAAATAGCCCCATTTTTTGCCCGATACTTAAGAGGTTAAAAACAGCATATTGTCCCATTTTCCCAAGAATATACAGTATGTGAATAATAACCCACACTTACATGGTCAAAGCGAATTCCATATTGGGGCTTTAATACTGATCTCTGTGACCACAGTGAACCCATGCTCCTCCGGGAGGAGAGGTTTTCGAGCTGCCTTTCTTCCTGTGTCTGAATAGAAGTACTCTTGTGGTTCCTGTTTGTGCGTTCGCCTTTTCCTCTCGCAGCGGGCCCTTATTTATCCATCTTGATCACGTTTAACGTCGCCGTCTTTCACCATCTACGCGGTGAGCGTTTTCACTCGACCTTAAAATACATCGTTTTTTTCACGTGTCTGGCCATATTCCAATGAGACACGTTGCTTTTTACGCTTTGAAAGGCTAAACCCGGTCGACGGTAAAGCGCAGGGTCCACGCAGGGACCTGGGGGATACGAAGGCTGGCCACAAACGTAGGCGTCCACAGAGGAGCCAGCACATATTTAGCGGCGTGTTGAGGGGCAGAGCGCTGGCACTGGGAGTCCCCTCTCCTCCTCTCCTCTCCCCATCTCCTCTCCCCCTCTCCTCTCTCCTCTTTCCTCCCCTCTCCTCTCCTCCTCCCCCCTCCCCTCCTCTCCTCCCTCCCCTATCCTCTCCTCCTCTCCACCTCTCCTCCCCTCTCCTATCCTCCTCCCCCCTCCCCTCCTCTCTCCTCTCCTCCTACCCCCTCCCCTCCCCTCCCCTCCCCTCTCCTCTTCTCTTCTCTTCTCTTCTCTTCTCTTCTCTTCTCTTCTCTTCTCTTCTCTTCTCTTCTCTTCTCTTCTCTTCTCTTCTCTTCTCTTCTCTCCTCTCTCCCTCCTCTCCTCCCCTCTCCTCTCCTCTCCTCTCCTCTCCTCTCCTCTCCTCTCTCTCCTCTCCTCTCCTCTCCTCTCCTCTCCTCTCCTCTCCTCTCCTCTCCTCTCCTCTCCTCTCCTCCCCTCCCTCCCCTGCCCTGCCCTCCCCTCCTCTCCTATCCTCTCCTCTCCTCCTCCCCTCCTCTTCCCCTCCCCTCTCTTCTCTCCTCCTCTCCTATCCTCTCCTCCCCTCCTCTCTTCTCCCCTCCTCTCCTCTCCACCTCTCCTCTCCTCCCCTCTCCTCCTCCCCCCTCCCCTCCTCTCTCCTCTCCTCCTCCCCTCTCCTCTCCTCCTCTCCTCTCCTCTCCTCTCCTCTCTCCCTCCCTCCCTCCCTCCCCCCCTCCCTCCCTCCCTCCCTCCCTCCCTCCCGTCCCCTCTCCTCTCCTCTCCTCCTCCCCTCCTCTTCTCCTCCCCTCCTCTCCTCTCCTCTCCTCTCCTCTCCTCTCTCCTCTCCTCTCCTCTCCTCTCCTCTCCTCTCCTCTCCTCTCCTCTCCTCTCCTCTCCTCTCCTCCCCTGGCCTCCCCTCCCCTCCTCTCCTCCTCCCCTCCTCTCCCCTCCTCTCCTCCTCCCCTCCCCTCTTCTCCCCTCCTCTCCTCTCCTCTCCTCTCCTCTCCTCTCCTCTCCTCTCCTCTCCTCTCCTCTCCTCTCCTCTCCTCTCCTCTCCTCTCCTCTCCTCTCCTCCCCTCCCCTCCCCTCTCCTCCTCCCCTCCCCTCCCCTCTTCTCTCCTCCCCTCTCCTCCTCTCCTCTCCTCTCCCCTCCTCACCTCTGTCCAGACCCGGGCCACGTGGAGCCGGGGGAGTCGATGTTGGTTCTGTCCTCCAGCCTGTTGTCCTTGGCCCGGTACGGGGCCCGGAAAATACGGGAGACACCGATGGTGAAACGCAGTCTTTTATTTAGCGAGAAGAACAGGAAGAGGAGGCGAAATAAGCCCCGATGTCTTCAGGAAGTCATTAACTCTGCGCCGGCTAAAGACTAAAATACAGTTTAACGTGTTTGCTTTGGAGGCCGCGTGAGATCGCAAACAAGAGGTACCCAGGGGTCCGAGAGGTTTTATTAAGCCGAACAAGCATCGTTGCAATACGGATTTGACTAATGCCACGCTCAAGTTTCCAGACGTACACTGTTTTAGTCATGGCGCCATCTATGTGTTCATATGTTGGAGATTTACGAGTGAATTAAAGTTGTTTAGATGAAATAGATCTTGTTGAAACGACCTGTAGGCATCGGCGAAATACCGTTATATGAGCAAAACGGAGAAATAGAAATGTGTATTCAGTACAGTAACTGTGTTGGAAGCAACTTTATATTGCGGTTATTAAACTATATTAAAGATTGGACTTGAAAGAAGTCTTTATTCATTGCACACATTGCAACATAGTCATGCAGCGACACACACAGGAACGCAGATTAAATGTTGTCTCTGAGCTTGACCCGTCCCATCGACCCATCCCATCCTCATGGAGAATGTTCTGCAACGTTGCAGCAACGTTATAGAATTACGTAATTACAGGCGGCTGGGTGGTGCAGCGGACATTGCGCTCGTCACCAACGCAAGGGTTCGACTCCGGCTGTCGGCGTTGCCTCCGGCTTGGGCCAGTCGTCATACTAACTCAATTGGCAGAGTTGGTGGGTGGAAGTCGATGGGTGGTAATCTGGACGTTGTGGACAGCGACTCCTATAAGTCGGTTGGGGACGCCTGCACAGCAGAGACAAGAAATGGAGCCTCCCACACGTTACACCTCGCCAATGAGAGTCCGCGCTAGCAGGTGAAAAGATGTTCCCCCAGCCCTATGTTCCCCCAGCCCTAGGTTCCCACAGCCCTATGTTCCCCCAGCCCTATGTTCCCACAGCCCTACTGTATGTTCCCACAGCCCTATGTTCCCACATCCCTATGTTCCCACAGCTCTATGTTCCCACAGCCCTATGTTCCCTCAGCCCTATGTTCCCACATCCCTATGTTCCCCCAGCCCTATGTTCCCACAGCCCTACTGTATGTTCCCACAGCCCTATGTTCCCACATCCCTATGTTCCCACATCCCTATGTTCCCACAGCTCTATGTTCCCACAGCCCTATGTTCCCTCAGCCCTATGTTCCCACATCCCTATGTTCCCCCAGCCCTATGTTCCCACAGCCCTACTGTATGTTCCCACAGCCCTATGTTCCCACATCCCTATGTTCCCACAGCTCTATGTTCCCACAGCCCTATGTTCCCTCAGCCCTATGTTCCCTCAGCCCTATGTTCCCACATCCCTATGTTCCCACAGCTCTATGTTCCCACATCCCTATGTTCCCTCAGGCTTATGTTCCCTCAGGCCTACATCCCCACAGCATAGGTATGGCCGTTCCCTAATACTGTCCTAATTTATGATCTTAGCGTATGTGGTGTCGAAGTGACATAGACTAGACTCGAGCATACAGCTAATGGTTCCAGTATTAAAGCACCGTGCAGGTGACTGTGTTCTGAGCGCATGTGTTCTGACTGTGTCGAAGCATCAGAACTCTATGATGGGGTACAATTCTGTGGCTTTCCCTTTAAGATAGAATTCAATTTGGAATCCTACATGGCTGTTGCGAACACCCCTCACCAGATTGATATAGTGTTATAGTCGAGTCACTAAATCTCGAGTCCGAGTCAAGTCTTGAGTCCTGCAGTGTTCGAGTTCGAGTCCGAGTCCAAGTCACCAAAGAAGAGCCAGAGTCGAGTCCGAGGCGAGTCCCCATTACCCTAGTCCGAGTCCGAGTCCAAGTCATCAAGGTTGAGTCCACTCCACTCTGGCAGTCGAAGAGCTGACGAGGGCGCCGCTGGTGCCAGCAGAGCAGAGTCTACGCGCACCTCTCCCGAAATGCAACTGCACGCCAGGCACCACAGGTTTGAGCCCACATGCTTTGAGGTTTGAGTGTTTTCATTTAGTTCTTGTGCACTTTAATCTTTTGACATATCAATAAATTGTAATGATTAGATTAGATTAAATTAGATTAGATTAGATTAGATTAGATTAGAATAAATTATATTAGAATAGATTAGGTTATAGATTCAAATGTATTGTCACTATACAGCACAAGTACAATACAACAAAAATAAGTTTGGCATCCAACCAGGGTGCAATAATAGTGCAATAGTAATATACAATGTACAGGTGATTAAACTGGGTATAAAATATATAAATGAGGACTACTGAGTAATAGTGCTAATCAGATGTATGTACAGAGTTGTAGTATTAATATGTACAGTGACACAGGTATAAAGACACTATGGTAGTAAGTCATACTGGCCAGCAGCGTAACTAGTAAGAGTAGGTAAGGGATATGTACAGATATAGATAAAAATATCTACAGATATGTAAAAATTATTTTGCCATCAGTATATAATGCCATCATTTTATCAGAACAAGTGCAAATTCGCAATAGCGAATAACATTTTTGTGATAGGCCACTCCCATTGCCACGCTCACTTTTAGCCAATTGGCATGAACACTTGACCTCCACGCCAAATGTCAGCCTTCTAGGGTGAAACCTGTGGGTGGGGACATTATTGTTGACCGACCGACCAAACTATAGTGACCTAAAGAGCTGCTGGTCACAGCTGAAAATACTAGGGAGCAGGTTCTCATGATATGGAGGTAGAGCGGTCATCTGGTGATCGGAAGGTTACCGGGTTGAATCCCCGCTCCTCCTGGCAGCGTGTCGAAATGTCCTTGAGCAAGACACAATTGCTCCCGGTGAACAGGTTGGCACCTTGCTTGGTTGCCTCTGCCATGTGTGAGAGTGAATGTGTGAGAGTGAATGTGTGAGTGAATGTGAGGCATAAGTTGTAAAGCACTTAGTAGTGAAAGTGTTAACCTTCTGTAGTGTGGTAGTGAAAGGGTTAACCATATGTAGTGTGGTAGTGAAAGGTTAACCGTATGTAGTGTGGTAGTGAAAGGGTTAACCGTATGTAGTGTGGTAGTGAAAGGTTAACCTTCTATATGGTAGTGAAAGGCTTTTCTGTAGTGTGGTAGTGAAAGGGTTAACCTTCTGTAATGTGGTAGTGAAAGGTTAACCTGCTGTAGTGTGGTGAAAGGTTAACCTTCTGTAGTGTGGTAGTGAAAGGTTAACCTTCTGTAGTGTGGTAGTGAAAGGTTAACCTTCCGTAGTGTAGTGAAAGGTTAACCTTCTGTAGTGTGGTAGTGAAAGGTTAACCTTCTGTAGTGTGGTAGTGAAAGGTTAACCTTCCGTAGTGTGGTAGTGAAAGGTTAACCTTCTGTAGTGTGGTAGTGAAAGGTTAACCTTCTTTTTTTTATCCACTTTTTCTCCTTATTTTCAATTTTTCTCCCATCCCAATTTCGTGTATCCAATTCTCCCCTCCCCTGTCTTGAACGTTGCTCTACTATGCCCCCCACTGGTCGGTTGTAGAGAGGATAGAAGCCTTGCATCACGTGTCGCCTCCGGCACACGAGGAGGCAGCTTGTCACATCTTTTCGCCTGCCAGCGCGGACTCTTATTGGCGAGGTGTAACGCATGGGAGGCTCACACTACCCTTGCCACTTCCTGTCTCTGCTGTGCAGGCGTCTCCCAACCGACCTGTAGGGGTCGCTGTCCACAACATCCAATCCCGACCCATCGACTTCCACCCGCTGACTCTGCCAAATGAGCCAGTACGACGACCGGCCCAAGCCGAAGGCAATGCTGAGACTGGGATTCGATACCGGAGTCTCTTGCATTGGTGACGAGCGCAATCTCCGCTACGCCACCCAGCCGCCTTAAAGGTTAACCTTCTGTAGTGTGGTAGTATAGTGTGGTAGTGAAAATGTTAACCTTCTGTAGTGTGGTAGTGAAAGTTAACCCTTTGTAGTGTGGTAGTGAAAGTGTTAACCCTTTGTAGTGTGGTAGTGAACGTGTTAACCCTTTGTAGAGTGGTAGAGAAAGGTTAACCTTCTGTAGTGTGGTAGTGAAATGTTAACCTTCTATAGTGGTAGTGAAAGGGTTAACCTTCTGTAGTGTGGTAGTGAAAGGGTTAACCTTCTGTAGTGTGGTAGTGAACACTTTAACCCTGTGTAGTGTGGTAGGGAAAGGTTACCTTCTGTAGTGTGGTAGTGAAAGGTTAACCGTCTAGTGTGGTAGTGAAAGGGTTAACCTTCTGTAGTGTGGTAGTGAAAGGTGTGGTAGTGAAAGGTTAACCGTCTATAGTGTGTTAGCGAAAGGGTTAACCCTTTGTAGTGCGGTAGTGAACGGGTTAACCCTTTGTAGTGTGGTAGTGAGAGGGTTAAAGTGAGTGTGTAATCAGCCGCTACAGATCTAACATGTAACAAACAGGACACATTATGACTAAGCGCAAGTAGGAGGGTGAGACGGAGCGTTCTCTCACCTCCATCAGGGAGGGACCAGCTTGCCACACCGTGGTGCGTCAGGGAGAGACCGGCTTGCCACACCGTGGTGCGTCAGGGAGGGACCAGCTTGCCACACCGTGGTGCATCAGGGAGGGACCGGCTTGCCACACCGTGGTGCGTCAGGGAGGGACCGGCTTGCCACACCGTGGTGCGTCAGGGAGGGACCGGCTTGCCACACCGTGGTGCGTCAGGGAGGGACCGGCTTGCCACACCGTGGTGCGTCAGGGAGGGACCGGCTTGCCACACCGTGGTGCGTCAGGGAGGGACCGGCTTGCCACACCGTGGTGCGTCAGGGAGGGACCGGCTTGCCACACCGTGGTGCGTCAGGGAGGGACCGGCTTGCCACACCGTGGTGCGTCAGGGAGGGACCGGCTTGCCACACCGTGGTGCGTCAGGGAGGGACCGGCTTGCCACACCGTGGTGCGTCAGGGAGGGACCGGCTTGCCACACCGTGGTGCGTCAGGGAGGGACCGGCTTGCCACACCGTGGTGCGTCAGGGAGGGACCGGCTTGCCACACCGTGGTGCGTCAGGGAGGGACCAGCTTGCCACACCGTGGTGCGTCAGGGAGGGACCAGCTTGCCACACCGTGGTGCGTCAGCGAGGGACGTGCCGCGGCTGGATTGAACAGCAAGGCAGTAGCTATGTTTTATGTCCACTTCATTTCCCTTGCAAATCAGCCCCAGCGTTTTCGTCCGCGCCCCCAGCCCCCGCACTCTCTATTCCCCCGAAAGGCTACCTGGCTCTCTCCCTCTCTAAACGCCAGGCTCATTAGACAAGATGAGACTATTACCAGGCGAGTTTAGCCCACTCCCGACAAACGGGATGTGGTCAGGCGGCGGCGGAGGCACTGGCCGCTGTCTCTGGTCTCGTTTTCTCCTCCGGTGCACGCTCGGCGTTCGAGACCGCGTCTCCGTCCTCGGGGCCAATAACGCCCTTCCTCTGTCAACAAAGAGCCGTGACAGTCGGAATATACCGTATAGCCTCAGGCGCTTGTTTTTAACACACACACACAGAATGTAGGCCTATACCGCTTGTGTTACTAGATATGATGCGCTCTGTGTGTTTGAGCCGGTGTGTATGTCGGTGCGTTTCTCTTTGTCCTATAAACATATCGATTGCACCCGACCGCGCGGCATCTCTGCACGCCCTCCGCCTCATCCTTCAGGCCTGAAACCCTTCTGTTTAACCCCCGTTCCTGTTTCTCTTCTCCGGGTTCACTTCAGAGGTCCCTCCGCGCCTTCACTCCTCGTTGTTTAGTTATCTACAGCAGGGCTTTCCGCGCGGAGGCCGAGCACAGCAGGATCAAAAACCGCAGACGAGTTTCAGGGAAACGGGAAGCGATCGCCCCCAAAGAACCTTTTTCTTTCGCTGACTTTTTAATATTTTTTTTATCCACTCCGGTTCGTTCTCGAGAGCTCCTCCTGAAAATCTGTTTGGCAAACAATGGCCGCCCAAAAAAAAATAAAAAAAAAGGAAAGAGGAGAGAGAAAAAAAAGGACTTTGAAAAGAGAAAAACAACAAGTTCTTGAGCCACCCACACCCCATCTGCCACGGTATTATCTTTTATTATCCACAGATTATGTGCGCCGATATGAATCCTCCTGCGTTTTTTTCTTTTTTTGGTGCGGTTATTGTGACTGTTGTTGTCCTCGTTGTTGTTTTCTTGTTTGTGTAGCGTTGCGATAAAAGGCGGCGACGAGAGGCGGGAGGGGCCCGGGATTCCTCCCCACCGTGTGCGTCTAATGGTCCATTCAGGGCCCTCTTAATGACTTGTCAGTTCCCCTTGCCCTTCTATTTTCTGTCCAATTAATTCTTTTCTAAGTCTCCGGATAAAGGGAGACAATGGGGGCCCCTCCGTGGCCATAATGAATCATTAAAATTCAGCAGCGCCGGCCCTGGCACTTGGCTTTTTCTCCCCGGGCTGGCTGGGGGGACTGGCTGCTTGGCATGCATGCCAGGGCCCCGCCATCAACATTCTACCCACTGGACCAGAGTGAGTGGGAGTCTCTCTCTCTCTCCCCCCATTCCGTTCTTCTTTGGAGGGGACGACGGGGGGGTTTAACTCACAAGATTGAGCCGTCCAGCCGTCCCTGTGAGCTTTTCTGTCTGCGAATTGCGGAAAAAGGGTCAACAAGACCCGTCAGAGGTCTGTCGACGGTTGGGAAACTGTTGGCCTTCACATAACTTAACTTCATCACCCTCTACATTTGTTTATATATATATATATATATATATCTAACGTCTGAGAACTGGCTGACAGGACATTTATTAGTATTTAACCCTTTCACTACCACACTACAGACGGTTAACAGTCTGTAGTGTGGTAGTGAAAGGGTTAACCTTCTGTAGTGTGGTGGTTGTGAAAGGGTTAACCCGTTGCCGCGTGGCAGTGAAATGGTTTACCTTCTGTATTGTCGCAGTGAAAGGGTTAACGTTTGGTAAGTGTGGTAGTGAAAGGGTTAACAATGTATATAAATTGGAACGTGTCCATTTGTTTCTTTTGAAACGTTATTAACAAACGAATGATCTCACTCTGTCACATGACCCGCCTCCATCTGAAGTCACTGTGTTAACTAGTTGCTGTCGTTAACCAACACATTCAGGGCGATAGAGCGACGAGAGAGAGAGAGTACACAGAGAGACAGTACAGAGAGAGGGAGAGAGCGACGAGAGAGAGACAGCACAGAGAGACAGTACAGAGAGAGGGAGAGGGAGAGAGCGACGAGAGAGAGAGACAGCACAGAGAGAGGGAGAGAGAATGCACAGAGTACAGAGAGAGTACACAGAGAGACAGTACAGAGAGAGGGAGAGAGCGACGAGAGAGAGTACACAGAGAGACAGTACAGAGAGAGGGAGAGGGAGAGAGCGACGAGAGAGAGAGACAGCACAGAGAGAGGGAGAGAGAATGCACAGAGTACAGAGAGAGTACACAGAGAGCACAGAGAGAGAGAGAGAGAGAGAGAGAGAGAGAGAGAGCACAGAGTGGTCACAGAGTGTCCTGGAGGACTCCGTTTGACAGCTGCAGCCTACGATACAGATGTGAGGCAAAGATGGAGGTATGAAAACAGCTGTTCTTTGGAGCTGTTGAGAATGTACTAAGGCCTACTCATAAACATCAGTCCTTTACAGCGGGGGGAGATCGGAGGAGCTAATTCTATTAACCCCAGAATTTCTTGTAAACCCAGTAAACATGTTTAGGCAAAATTCACACACGTGTGTGCGGGACAGGGAGAAGAATGACAAAAAACAAATATCAAGAAAAGGTCTCTTTTTTTATTTTATCCACAAAAAAAGATTGCCAGCAAATGGGTTAGCCGAGCACGTGTGAATGAATCTCTAGTTAATAAAACAACAATAAAATTTCACAGCCTTGTCATCAATGATACACCATAATAATATACAAAAACACTGTTCTGTGAATAAAATGGCGGCACGCGCGGACGCGTGTCTCGGGTCGCCACGCGGAGAAGGAATCTGACACCATGTGGCTGGAAAGGAATGGTACAGTATCAAGCGATAATCGAGAAGTAAGTTATCCGTCTGAATTTGTGGTGTGTGGATTACTGATTGTATGCTTTGCCGTGACGTTTGTTAATAATAAAACCCCATTTCGCGTTGGAGATAGTGAACATATAAGCGTTAGAAGGCACGGGTACGTGTTTTGCACGAGACGGGGAAACAGCGAGTTGGCACTTGAACTTGACTCGCTAAACGAGGGGGGGAGGAGAGCGACTCGAGAGACTCGTTGACCCGTCATTCGGGCACGGCGGACGTTTTTTTCCCGCTCCCACGTCGCGCTCACGTCGTGAGAATCCCGACCAGAGCGTGACGTAAGAGCGAAACAACCCGATTGACAATGCGGTCAATGCTCTTTCCTTCTCTCTCTCTCTCTACTTCTAAATCCATGATTTTTTACGATAAAATAACATTACCTCCAATAAGTAAACGATGATTCAGAGCTGTTGTTCTATATCTGGCGAATGGCGGCTTCATGTCATGGGATGTGTGTTTTCGCCCCCGAAGGAAAAGGCGCACTCACGCGTTTTCTGCACACACACACGCGCACACACGCACACTCTTATCCATGTGCTGTCCTGTCTGCATGGGGTGAACAGGTCCAGCTGACATGTCACTCAGTGGGGCTGGTGATATCTTACCCCATTTCCTTTAACCTCTGAGCCGATTATGACTAATCGCAATTCGCCAAGCCTATAGCTCTCTCGACACCTGTTGTGTCCTGTAGTCCGTGGGTCCGAGCCTAGCTCTCTCAACACCTGTTGGGTCCTGTAGTCCGTGGGTCCGAGCCTAGCTCTCTCGACACCTGTTGTGTCCTGTAGTCCGTGGGTCCGAGCCTAGCTCTCTCGACACCTGTTGTGTCCTGTAGCCGGTCGGTCCGAGCCTAGCTGTCTCCCTGGTACACCGGTTGTGTCCTGTAGTCCGTGGGTCCGAGCCTAGCTGTCTCCCTGGTACACCGGTTGTGTCCTGTAGTTCATCGGGTCCGAGCCTATAGCTCTCTCCTGGGGACACCGGTTGTGTCCTGTAGCCCGTTGGTCCCGCTCTGTTCCTTCTCGCGACTCGGAACAGAGACGTTATCGGTTTTTCGACCGGTCTTCGACGGAATGATTATATAAAAAAAACGTATCGTACTTGTATTGTACTTAATTTACGGATTTTGCTTTTAATGACAGAAAAGATATAATGTAACATAACCACACCCACATTACATGTGTATAACTACTTAAGAACAACAACAAAAATAATAATAATAATAATAATAATAATAATAATAATAATATGAACATAAATACATATAAGACTTCTAAGCCGACAAATGAATTTTTCTTTTAAGATTCAAATGAAGCCATTGTGTTAAGACTGGTCCACTGCTGAAAAATGGGTGAATATTGTGTGATTAACAGCTCTTTACAACCCTTGTGGCTGTAAATCTTACTGTAAAAAAAAGAAAAAGAAAGAAGAAAAATCACTTAATTGGTCCCCCGGAACAGTCTCAAGTGTGTCAGTTTCTCTCCATCTGCTTCACAATAGAGTCGGGCCAAACTATTCCTCTCCTACACAACTCCGTGGCAGGCTTTTACTTTGCCTCAAGCTCGCTCACACACACACACACACACACAGACACACACACACACACACACAGAGACACGTGCAGTCCTAAACTGTAAATGAAGCGGGGGGGGGGGGGGGGGGGGTGATGAACAAGATGTAGGCGTAGGCAATATGTCCTCACGGAGGAGTTTGGCCCACCAATCTATCTCTGTGTAAAAAGTCTGTACAGGCGTCAGGCGAAACGGAGAGAGAAAACGTTGTATAAAATCAGCAGGCACTTTCTTTTTTTTTCTTCTTCTTCTTCCTCATTTGTTTGTTTCCTGTTCAAATGGGCACAGGTAGCCTACTACTCCTTACCACCACCTCCTCCCCCTCCTCCCCCTCCTCCTCCGTACGTCCTTCATTAGTAGTGCATCAGTATATACGAGTCTCAGGGAACCTGTCTCCTCTAAGCCCTTTTAAGGTCTGGACAAGGTGGTGTAGACGGGCTGGTCCCAGCCGGAGGCGCTGGGGCCGTGGGCGGAGGCCATGGACAGGCTGTTGAGGATGGGGCTGGCGTAGGGCCGCCGGGAGGAGTGGAAGTAGGGGTACTGGTAGAGGCTGGAGGGGTAGCCGGAGTACGGGTTGTAGTAGTTGGAGCTCTGGAGGTCAGTATAGTCACACTGGGAGCTGGAGAAGGAGGCGGCGACCGAGGCGGCCGAGGAGGAGGAGACGCAGGCCTGGCCCCCGTAGGAGGAGGAGCCGTACTCGGAGGCCGAGGGCGAGCCGTGGGAGTGCTCGCCGTAGTGGCCCGGGCTCAGCTGCTCCGTCTTGATGTGGGCCCGGTGGTGCTGACCCGCCTCGGCGGCCGACGGGGCGGAGGAGGCCGCGGCGGCGGCTGCTGCGGCGGCGGCCATGGCGGCCTTGCGGCTCCAGGCGGACCCGGCGTTGGAGCCGGCGGCGTGGCCGTAGGAGGGCGGGTAGGGGCCGCCCGCCGGGTTCTGCCCCCCGTGGCCGTGGTGGTCCGACGGCAGGCCGGAGGCGTGGCCGTTGAGCGGGAGGTACTGGTCGAACTCGTGCACGTCGAACGCCTCCATGTTGCTGATGACGTCGGTGCTGAGCTCGGAGATGTCCACGTTGCTGAAGTCGATGTTCTGGCGGCCGCTAGTGTCCAGGAGGCGGCGGCCCTCGTGCTTCAGCTCCGGCTTGGCCCCGTGGTGGAGGTCCGTCTTGGGGGTGGTGGGCGGCGTGGGGGGTCCGTGCGGTTGGCCTGGATGGAGACGAGGCAAACGTCAGCCACAGAGCCATGCAGGGGACTATAGCACGTCTGAACGTGCACTTTGCTTTGGCTGAATTTCCCCAAGGGGATCAATAACGGAATATCATATCTTATCTTATCTTATCTTTCACATTTATACAACGACTCTTGCGGCGTCTTTAAAGGGACACTTCGACCAAAAAGCCACAGAGTCTCTGGGGACTAGAATGTTTAAATGTACTTTACTTTCACTTTACTATATATACGATTAACAACTCACAGTGTCTTTGATGGGACGCTTCACCAAAGAAATTTAATAAACAATGCCGATTTATTTTGCACATAATCTCACCCGAAGACATTGCACACATTAATTTAATTGGACGGTTATTGAGAGTAAATGCGTCTGTACGTGGACTGTTGTCATCAGGGGACATTGAATCCCTGTGTTGTGTTACTTACAGCTCCATGAAATGATGTTGATTAAAAAATACTAGCAATACCTTAGGGACTAAAAAACCTTATCATTTAATTGAGCTGTAATTAACACAACACAATGTCCCCGATGGTGACATCGGCGGTGGCCATATGCAAACACATTTACTCTCAATAACTGTCAAACTAAATCAAAATGGTTTCGTTTTTGGAATGTGTGTGAATATATGTAGCCTACAAAATAAATCAGCATTGTTGTTGTTTTTCGTTGAAGTGCCCCTTTAAAACTGCGTTCAAACGACAAAACAACTTCTATATAGAGTGTCTGCATTCACTATCTATGATATATCTGTCACCACCAGCTCACCTGTGTGCTCTGGGTGGTGGAGTCCGTCGGACATGCCGCCCAGGCCTCCCATCCCCGGCTCGGCTTTGTACATCTGGTGGGCCAGCTCCACCCCGGAGTCAGAGTCACTCTGGCCGGGCTTCACGTTCTTCCTGCGCCGGGGCTGGTACTTGTAATCTGGGTGATCTTTCTTATGCTGAACCCGAAGCCTCTCCGCTTCCTCGACGAAGGGCCTCTTCTCGTTCTCTGACAACAAACTATATATATATGATGAAGAAAAATAGAAAGAATACATATTTTTAGATGATTCGTTTTTCCCTCTCTGTTATAAAAAAAGTTGCAGTTTCTTTCTTTCTTTCGCTCAAATTAAGTCGACATTTTTTTTTTATATTCCAAATATATTGATAACTACAGCCAACTACAGCTCAAATTAAGTCGACATGTTTTTTTTTTATTCCAAATATATTGATAACTACAGCCAATGTTTACAATGCATGTCAAGTTATAGAGAAAGTCTCTCTCTGGTCTGCATCCCTCCCCTTAACAATTGTATGTATTGAGCTGTACTGTACTGTACCCATTCTGCAATCTGTTAATAAACCTTTCAAGCAATCAATCAATCAATCAACCATAATGCTTCAGACCTCAAATGTATATTATTTTGCGATAATCAGCTGTTGACCCAAATTAGTGTCAGGTGTCAGCGACCAATGCCCACAGACAGTCATTATGTCCCGTGACGAGGATCTTGAAAATAAAGTGTCTTATTATTACGCACCTTATATATATTTATAATAACAACAACACCACCGTGCCTCACTCACCGCCACAGCTTGCCCAGGGTCTTGCTGAGCTCCGCGTTGTGCAGGTGCGGGTACTGGTCCGCCAGCTTCCTGCGCGCCGCCTGCGCCCACACCATGAAGGCGTTCATGGGCCTCTTGACGTGCGGCTTGTTCTTCAGCGCCCCGCTCCCCCTCACGGGCATGGGCACCAGGGACCAGTCGTATCCCTTGAGCACCTGCGAGACGGCGTCTCGTATGCACGCCGGGAAGCGGTCGTCGTCCTCGGCGTCCAGTTTCTTCCCACCACCACCACCACCAGCGCCGGAGAGCAGAGAGCCGTCGGAGCCCGTCGGGGAGGACGGCGCGTCCGAGTCGGAGTCGTCCCCCTGAGACATGGAGCTGTTGGTGCCCGACGGACTGCACGGCGCCGCCGCCGGGTCGCTGCTGCTGCAGCCGGCGGACTTATTATTATTCTCGTGCTCCTCAGTCATTTTTAACATGATTAAAAAACGCTTCTTGAGAGAAAGACAAAATCCGAAATATAGATATTCTGATCTTGAATCAAAAGAAAAGCTTTCGACGACACAGGTGTTGTTGGAGGAGTAGAAATGCGCAATGCGCCTTTTACGCACGGTGAGACATGGTAAATTCCTTAACAATTTTTTATTTTTTTGTGACAAATCTCTGTCCTTTTGCAAAAATACGAGTCCGTTTGTTTTCTTTATCCGTGTTTGTTTGTTTATCTTCTGCCTTGCTGTGCTGTGCTGTCACCGGTCGTGGCACCGCGGTTGTGGAGGTATAGAGGTCCGCACTGTGAGTCCAGACGCAGCCGATAGAGCAACTTTAGTTGGAGTTTAAACCCCTCACTCCACCTTCCGCATCCGATTGGTCGGACCAAATCACCACTCGATCCCCATTGGTGTAGGCTTTTATGGGCAGTAAGGTTTTTGCAGTAAGGTTTTCTTTTTTTTGTGTTCAGACTAGGCGACACATTTCTGTTTTTATCACAGTTCCACATGTGCATTACAAAACATATACAGTATTATGTTGTGCAGTAGTTTCAAACATGTTAAGGGACGCGATGAGCGAGGAAGCAGATATCTAGACTGCTGCAACACACTGTTTATTCATAATCATTAGGAACTCCAAATGGATATTCTAGACATCCACATATTATAACCAAAATTAAATGCAAACATGGTTTTGCTCAGTGAAAGGGATATTAAATAGTTCAAGTTTCAAGTTCAAGTTTTGTTTTATTTGTCACATATAAGGTGCATGTACATTACAGTGAAATGCTTGGTTGTATGATCCCCCCCATGGGATTGTGCTTCATACAGTAAAAAAGTAAAAAAAAATAAAGGCCAAACACTAAATATACATATACAAACTAAAGTACAAAATGCTAACCTTTTAAAATGCAAAAAATATTATTATGGCTTGATATATTCAGTGTTGGCCTTATACAGCACATTATTTTATCAAAGGATTTTGTTTTGATATTCAGCTAACAATTGCCGGAAATTAGTTCATTACAATTCAATAAAGGAATAGGCTAGCCGTTTTATAATTACAAACAATCATACAAACAATCATGTAAACATGTTTTCCAAAGCAGAGAGAAATGTCGCAGTTGCATATTAGTGATGACAGTTATGTCGAGTGGAATTCGTTGTCAAAGTAGAACAGCCAGTTCTCTGTCCTCCCTTCGTTCTTCCTCTGAAGTCTCGGCCGCTGTGCTGCCGCGTCGCGTCAGATGACCTCTCGCGAGTTGACGTGGTGACGATGGAAGTGTTTACCTCGTGAAGCAGCTGGATTCGGGATCAGGTTATTGTGAAATTGCTGTCACATGCTAAATTAGTTTCAAGTTTTGTTTTATTTGTCACATTATATAAGGTACATGCACATTACAGTGAAATGCTTGGTTCTGTGTATGAGCCCCCTGAGATTGTGCTTCATACAGTAAAAAAGTTAAAAGAATAAAGTCCAGACACTATACAAAATATACAATATACAAACTAAGGTACATAATGAATTACAAATGCAAACAACGAGGTACAAAATGCTAACTTTTTTCAAATGCAAAATGCAAAAACGAGGTATGGATGTAGTGCAAAGCTATTTGTAATAAATAGATGAAAGAAATAATGGTGTAGTGTTAAGTTTAAAGTGTCTAAAGTGAATGTTAAAGGTGAGTGTTTGTTTAAAGTGAGTGAGTGTGTGCATGTGTGTGCAATGAATGCAAATGATCATACAACTCTGAACACTTATGCTTAATTGTATGAGGCAATAAAGAGGCCTATACTGAATTGCCGCCCGTACTGTAGGCTGCCGTGTAGATAATATTTTGTTTTGTTTAATTTGAATTTAAATCTTATTATACAAGTTTACTCATTTTAATTAATCAGGTATTTACCAAATAAGGTCTTATTTATGAATTCCTATTGTAGGCAATGATGCACATTTTCACAGCAGAGCTGTTGAAAATAGGTGGCTGTTAGCCTGCTGTGAGTCTGCATGTCAGTTAGGCCACACAGTCAAGAGCGTTCACTGCCAAATACACAGGAGGGCCCTCCCCCTTCTGCTGGTGTCTGTCAACCAATTAGCACAGACGGGTGGCGTGAACACCATGGCTAGCTCTCTCTCTCTCTTTCTCTCTTTCTCACTTTCTCTCTCTCTCTTTCTCTCTTTCTCTCTCTCTTTCTTTCTTTCTTTCTTTCTTTCTTTCTTTCTTTCTTTCTTTCTTTCTTTCTTTCTTTCTTTCTTTCTTTCTTTCTTTCTTTCTTTCTTTCTTTCTTTCTTTCTTTCTTTCTTTCTTTCTTTCTTTCTTTCTTTCTTTTCTCTTTCTTTCTTTCTCTCTCTTTCTTTTCTCTCTTTTTTCTTTTCTTTTTTCTTTCTTATGTTTCTTCTTTCTTTTTTCTTCTTTCTCTTTTTCTTTCTTTCTGGTTTCTTCCTTACTTTTCTCTTACTTTTTTCTTTCTATTTCCTTTCTATTTTATTTTTTTCTTTCTTTCTTTCTTTCTTTCTTTCTTTCTTTCTTTCTTTCTTTCTTTCTTTCTTTCTTTCTTTCTTTCTTTCTTTCTTTCTTTCTTTCTTTTTCTCTCTCTCTTTCTTTCTCTCTTTTTTTCTTTTCTTTTTTCTTTCTTTCTTGTTTCTTGTTTCTTTCTCTTTTTCTTTCTTTCTTTCTTGTTTCCTCCTTTCTATTTTCTTTCTTTCTTTCTTTCTTTCTTTTCTTTCTTTCTTTCTTTCTTTCTTTCTTTCTTTCTTTCTTTCTTTCTTTCTTTCTTTCTTTCTTTCTTTCTTTCTTTCTTTCTTTCTTTCTCTCTTTTTTCTCTCTCTTTCTTTCTCTCTTTTTTTCTTTTCTTTTTTCTTTCTTTCTTGTTTCTTGTTTCTTTTTTCTTTCTCTTTTTCTTTCTTTCTTTCTTGTTTCCTCCTTACTTTTTCTTTCTTTCTTTCTTTCTTTCTTTCTTTCTTTCTTTCTTTCTTTCTTTCTTTCTTTCTTTCTTTCTTTCTTTCTTTCTTTCTTTCTTTCTTTCTTTCTTCTTCCTCCTCTCTGTTCAGTTCAGTCAGCACAGAGGTGTGGCAGGTAAACAGATACAACACAAATACAGAGCATATTTAAATTTTTAATAGTGTATGTCACTATTTTGACATGAAACAGGGGTGGGACATACCATGTAAATGAGATAGAACAGAACAGGATGTAATATAATAATATTATATAATGTTATTTATTGACGAGTACATTTTTACATAATATACCCAAAATGTGTCCTCCCTATTTAGGATTGCATCACGTTCAAGGTCATACAAAACTTAATTTGTAATATTTCGTTCCAATTCTTTTTTTATGAATACCACTATGAACCTAACTCAACATATCTATCAAAGATTCCAAATATTTCCGTTTGTAGGGTTATGGTTATGGTTAGGGTTAGGGTTAGGGTTAGGGTTGGGGTTAGGTTAGGGGACTGTTGAGCAAGTGTTGGGGTGGGCACAGGCACAGGGATGAGATTTTACCTTCTCCTAATCTTTCTGTCTGGGTAACCCTAACTCTAACCCTAACCCCAGTGGTGCGTTATTGAAATCATCTGGGGTTGCACGCACCTAATGGCGCCACGTGCACGCGCGCTCCCGCGAATGCGCATTTAATGTCCCCTCGCTTGAGCACAGACTAAAGACAGTGCCTAATTGCCTCTACGAATGGAATGTAACACATGGCATTCACAACAAGTTAGGTGTGAATGTATCTGAGAACGTATTTAACACACCTGACGACCGGCGCTATTGATATGCAAATAGCGAGTACTTATACGTCCCATGAAGAACGCATGCCTGCCTAACCCTAACCCTAATGAGAACACAAAAAAAAGTGCTAAGGTTTTTGTGAGGCTAAAGCGTATAACTTTTTTTTAGAGGTATTCTAATGATGATCCTTTTATATATTGAATATATATCAAAGATGACCAATCTGACCCAATGTCATGACATAATAATCAACACAGCCATCGTTGTACACAGAAACACAAATACATATAGGCAAAAAAACACAAAATAGTTGCTAAGGGGGCAGAAGGGTTAAACTGGTGCTGTACTATTACATGTATTTGATCAAATCTGGATCATGTGTATTTTCTTTCCCTCCGCTGTAATTCCACATTCGCCAACCAGTCGTAATGAACATCAACATTGCAATTATTACCTTATTACCCCCCCCCCCCCTCCTCCCCCTCTCATACAATTTGAATGCATGCAAATGAGCCTGACTCACCTGGTCAAGTCACCTGCCGGCTCACCTGCCTGTGCACCCGTTGTACAGGAACAATAAAGGCCACTGTTCAGCTTTGATAACAGAAGCCACACACACACACACAGACACACACACACACACACACACACAGACACACACACACACACACACACACACACACACGCACGCACGCACGCACACACACACACACACACACACACACACACACAGTCACACACACACACACACATGCACGCACGCACGCATGCACACACACACAGACACACACAGACACACAGACACACACACACGCACGCACGCACACACACACACACACACACACACACACACACACACACACACACACACACACACACACACACACACACACACACACAGACACAGGTCCATGTAAAAGGTTCTATTGTTAATCTCATCGCTACATGTTCCTAATTTGGGGGGGGGGGGGTTGGGGGGGAGTCAACGCAGCAACAGAAGTGTGTTTGTTGTCCAGGAGGGGGAAAAAAGAAAGAAAAAAGAAACACTTCTCACTTCCAACATAGCGGCCTCTCTTTATTTCAGATGCCGGGGCATGAAGGGCCAGTGTGTGAGAGAGAGATAAGGGGGGCAGATGGAATCACTGCCGGTTTGTTAAGGCTAGTCTTTGTGTCCATGTGTCGCGCGATGATTTTTATCACCGGCTCTCTCTCTCTCTCCCCCGTAGAAAAGACCAGGTATGGTTCAGCCGGACGGCAGTTTGGCTCGGTCAAAGCTCACCGCAGGTGGCCATGCGGCAGAGGAAGAGAGAGAGAGAGAGAGAGAGAGAGAGAGAGAGAGAGAGAGAGAGAGAGAGAGAGGAGAGAGAGAGAGAGAGAGAGAGAGAGAGAGAGAGAGAAAGAGAAAGAGAGGGGGGATCCTGGTGACTTGTGTGTGGAAATAGGAATGGTTGGGTCTCTCTTAAGGCACAACGCTCTGTCTGAGAAATGTAAGGGCCTTGTTCAGTAAAGGTAAGCGGCTTGCTTTTCATTCTCAGCTCTACCGTAGTTTTTTTTTACGAGGATGTAAATGCAGTGGTGGAAAGTAACTAAGTATTTTTACTCAAGTACTGTACGTAAGTAAACTTTTTAGCTACTATACTATGTGAGTATATTTCCATTTTAGGGAACTTCATACTTTTACTCCACTACATTTCAAGGGGGGGGGGGGGGTACTCTTTACTCCACTATCTCTAAACCCATCAGTTACTAGTTACTTTGAAGAAAGCCTGTCAACTTCAAGAGGACGTAATCAGAGCAGCATAACTGGACCATGCACCACTTTAACATAACCTTTAATCAGAGCAGCATAACTGGACCACACACCACTTTAACATAACCTTTAATCAGAGCAGCATAACTGGACCACATACCACTTTAACATAACCTTTAATCAGAGCAGCATAACTGGACCACATACCACTTTAACATAACCTTTAATCAGAGCAGCATAACTGGACCACACACCACTTTAACACAACCTGTAGAGGTCAATGGATACACAAACGTCATGTAGCATTCAATAGCAAAT
>NW_028172267.1:0-2000 GCF_963971535.1 Notolepis coatsorum
TAAGCAAGCAAGTAAGCATTCGATACTGTTGACCACGATATCTTACTGAAAAGGCTTGAAAATATTGGTTTGTCTAGTCAGGCAGTAGCTTGGTTCAAGAACTACTTATCAGACAGAACACAGTGTGTTCAATTCAGTGGAAAGAGGTCTGATGTTCTAACTGTCCACAAGGGGGTGCCACAGGGCTCGGTCCTTGGTCCCCTTTTGTTCACTATTTATAGTGTAGGGCACAAAGTGCCGCAAGCCTTTTTTCCACTTTTACGTTATTTATTGCTGCTCCCAGACAATTGAAAAGGCACGAAATGGCCTGCAGGTTGCTTTTGATATTGTCCAGTCCCAGCTGTAGCAGCTAAAACTAGTTTTAAATGCAGACAAGACCAAAATTATGCTGTTTACTAAGGCCAAAAAGGTATACCTACCAAACGGTTAACCCTTTCACTGTGACAATACAGACGGTTAACCCTTTCACTGCCACACGACAGCAGGTTAACCCTTTCACTACCACACTACAGAAGGTTAACCCTTTACTATCACACTACAGGTTTATTAACCTTCTCTCGAAAGTCGATTACCTCCATCTCGAAAGTCATGGAAAAAATAGTATACGAACAGGTCGAAAAGTACCTTGTGGAAAAAAATCTAATCTACGAATTCCAATCTGGCTTCAGAACATCCCACTCCACTGACACATGCCTTCTCTATTTGAACAACCACATCAAACAAGAGGTGGACACGGGCAAATACTGCGGCATGGTCATGCTGGACCTACTGTCAATCACTCCATTCTGATTGACAAGCTAAAAGCAATTGGTTTTGATAGTCTATTAGTGAGCTGGATGCAATCCTACCTGGAGGGGAGAGAACAGATGGTGGAGGTAAACGGTACCCTATACCCCCCCTCCCAGTGAGCTGTGGTGTTCCACAAGGAAGAATACTAGGACCGTTACTGTTCCTAATTTATGCAAATGACATGTCGTCAGCTTGTGACTGCAACTTGTTCCTGTTTGCGGACGACTCAGCCCTGCTGGTTTCTGACAGGAACAAGTTACAGGTTGAAAAAACCCTCAGCTCGGAACTAGGCAGAATCTGCACCTGGCTCGCTGACAACAAACTATCATTACACCTGGGTAAAACAGAGTCCATTCTCTTCGGTTCAAATAACAAACTCAGCAAGACCGACGGCTTCTCAGTTACAGTCGGTGGCAATATTGTCACAAGGAAAGATGAAATTACATACCTGGGTTCCATCCTAGAGGCAAATCTTTCCTGTTACAAAATGGCATCCAATGTAATAAAAAAAGTCAACCAACGAACTAGATTCTTGTACCGGATCTCCTCTCTGGTAAACAAGAATACCCTGAAGACTCTGGCAGGAGCACTCATTCAAGGGTACTACGACTATGCTTGCACCTCATGGTACCAAAGCACCTCAAAGGCGCTAAAAACTCAATTACAAACATCACAAAACAAACTGGTCAGACTACTGCTTGACCTGAACCCACCTCACCCCTGCCCACTTGACAACCTAGGATGGCTTAGAGTAGACAACAGAGTACAGCAACTTGCAATGGGCCTGGTCTACAAGATACACTACACCACTAAGGTACCCATGTACTGTACATGTCAAGATACTTCCCAAAGGTCAGTGAATACCACGACCACAACACCAGAGGGAGCTCCACAAATCATGTTAAACCCAGATTCAGCTCAAACAAGGGACTAAACACGCTTCGCAATTATGCCACATCAATGTGAAACGCCCTACCCACAGCTGTAAAGGAATGTGAATCACTACCCACTTTCAAAACCTCTCTCAAAGAGCACCTACGGGAGACTGCAATTCGAAACTGGCCCCTGTAAATATCCAAACCCAACCCCCTCCAATGTACAGTTCCCACCCCGCCTACCCAACCCATCGCCACCCACCCAACCACCTCCAATGTACAGTTTCCCACCCCACCTACCCAACCTCCTCCAATGTACAGTTTTCTTCCCCCTCA
>NW_028172266.1:0-45288 GCF_963971535.1 Notolepis coatsorum
ACTCCCCAGAGAACCTTGTTCACACACTGTCAGCTCAGTCTTCAGACTGGCCCCGCCCTTCCAGGCCAGGTCATCCCAGGTCCAGTCATTGATTTATCTCATGACAACCCGTCGTCAGATGATTATAGCATGGAAGTTCCTCCAAACCACATCTGTTCAGTTTTTACAACCTGGCCCCACCCGCATGGGGTTTGTACAGGCAGGGGTCTCTGTGTACACGAATTCTCTCACCATCTTTGGACTGCAGAGTAACAGGGAAAAATGAAATCCTACGTCACTGCTTCTAATGAAATGTATTCATGTGTCCCCCATCGTCGATCTGCCTTCCCCCTCCCTTTTTCTGAGCTGTGGAAGACACAAGCACAGAGCAAACTTTTTACACAATATGTCAACATACTCAATAAGGGAAGCCATCAATTCCATATGCAAATCGTGGTGGCACTACTTAACTTGTCATCGATCGGATCCAATGCATCTCTTCTTCCAACAGTCCTCTCCCCAGATCATTAACAAAAAAAAACATTTGGGAAGAAAAAGAGAAAAAAAATCAAACAATTAACCAAATATTCAAATATAACACATCCTCCGACCACATGCCTTGCAATTTCTACATGTGAGACTATCAACCACATGCCTTGCAATTTTTACATGTGAGACTATCATTCATTCTCAAAATAGCAAAACAATGAAATAAAATATAAACCAGGTTTTCCAAAACCATCCATTCAATATCACACCAACCGTCCCCTTCACACATGTCAGTGACTTTGACACCTCTCAAGACTGCACAATCACCCCTACAGGTTCCTATTCAAACCGCTTTGAGTCCACACAACTACAGATCAAAACACTTAGAAAACAAACCTACAAATGTACATTCACGCTCACTCATACATACAAAAATTACATTTAAATAAAAGTAGTATCTGTACCAAAATAAAACTTTAAACCTTGAATATGACCTAATCAAACGCTTTCATCCAATTTCTCATAGTCACATTCATTCGATCCTGAACATTTAGAGTTAGAAAAGAAATAAAAGCAAAAACCAATCAAACACCACAATTCAACATCATCCACACATCCTGAGCAGCGGCTGTTACCTTAACCAAAACAAACTCTCATTCAAATGATATGAACTGAAATCAAAAATTGACATCGCTCACTCCTCCACTCCTGCATCAAAATCCCTTTTATACAAAATAATCTCTCAACCACACAAAATAACCAACACTCTCTCTCATTCTCAGCCACACAGATCATCTCCATCCTTCATATTATAAACATATACTCTCACGCTGCTCCCACACTTGCATACCACCTGGCACACAATCATCTACCGTTCACACTGATTATTTGAAACTAAACAAACACTTCCAAAACTCTCTCTCATACAACTCATTAATCAATCACAGACCGACAATGGCTTAGTTTGTTCCTCCCTCTTCTGCTCTCCCATCAGGCTACACTCATTATCAGGCTAATACCATCTCGTCTCAATCTCTGCACTCAAAAAGGTCTAGCAGAACCTCTTCTTCAACCTGTAGACACCCCAGCCTGCTAGAACTGGTGATATCTCCAGGTTATTCCTTCAATCAAACAGGCCGCCCTAATCAAATGTAAATAACCTCATCTGATTTGGCTCCTATTCAACAGTCTCCTACCCTCTTTTCTTAAATTAGCCGCTTCCTGTCTCAACCTCTCCCCTGTTGTAAACATAACTGTCAACCGTTATCTCACTTACAACTGTCTTCTGCAATCTTCACCTCTGACCTCTACTTCCCCTGCATCTAACTGCCTAGCTCCGCTCCATCTTCCTGTCGTATAACCGCCCCTGTGACAGCTGTACAACTGTTCACTCCTATCTCCACCTCTGTGACCTCTCTTCTGTTGCGTCCAGTCTCACTCCCTGCTTGGCCCCCCTTGGCCGTTTACTGCTTAGTAAAGATAGCCTGGGTCACTCTTTATGAGTTTCCGTGACCTTCCCTAAATTGCTTTACCACCCATCGACCCTCCTGAAATTCAACAAAAGGTTAGTCATTACACACACAAATCATTTATAATAACTGCTAAAACACAATCTTACATCAAAACAGCTACTAAACAAACCCCCTGTCACTATTATCCCACTGTGACCCAAGGATTCTGCAATCAATAAAGATATAACATTCTAACAGTATTTCAACATAGCAATGCAACAAAATACATATATCAACAAGCCTACATCTAAAGATTTGCAGCAACATTATTCCAACAGTGTACCAAAATCTAACATCTTAACATCAATGTATATCCTATACAAGCATTTTCATTTTATCAAGCTATATTTTAAACTCCAGTCAAACACAACATCATTATTCTAAGCTCACAATTGTACATGTCACACAGATTAAAACAATTACTTTTTTAACACAACATCATTTAAGTAATAAAATTACAACCTAACTACCCCCCTTGGTAAGGGCATACCCTTGTGTAAAACAACCTTGCTTCCCCCACAGACTCAATGTATATATTCTGTTCCCACCGTTAAATGATACATTTACCCAGAGTAGTTAAATTGTGTGTCTAACTTGGTCACAGGCAAACGAAATCATTCTCTACTGATAGACACACTGCAATGTTTTGCAGTATAAACCCCCTTGGTTAAAAATATACCCCTATGTATCCAAGACAATAATACAACCTACCCAGTTCAGCCGGTTTTATGAATCCCAGCCTAATTATGGGCATGTATATTAAATCATCTACACTCTGACAACGTCCGCAACCTATTCTCAACTTCCTCCCTTAAACCAACCACTGATAACGTCACCTATCTCTACCCCTGCGTACACATAGCAATAACAACCATAAACAGAACCACTTCCAGGTCATTTATACAACATAAAGCAAAAATATCCACACTTACCACGTCCCCCGAGCGAAAATAAACGAAACAGCGATCCGCACATGCGCAGTAGCGTCACCATAACGTTGCAACGACAACCAAAAATCTGCCACGACATTCATAAAAATGGCACGACATCCTACCGCGTCCAATACTACTCCCCAAAAAACTATTTCCCATTCTCCAATCACCTCATATGTCGCCCGCAATCTCACAAAACAGCCGCATGCAAGCTAATAGCCTAGCCAACCTCCATGCAAGGTTCCATGCGATCCCGGAAGCCCCAAGTTATGCCACGTTCAAGATCCGTACATTCATTCACTCCGCCCAGTACCAATCTAACAATAAACAATTTACACATGTCTAAATACCCACTTTAAAAGAACAAACTATTGTAAAAGAATTTAAAAACATTCTCATATATCAACGCCGTTACACAGATCAACATTAATCATTCCTCCTACCCTTCTCTCTGCCTGGCCCCGCGCGCCGCGAACGTTACACACTCTCCATTCAACACCATGACGTCATCATCATGCGACTTCTTTCATTCACCATGACTAACCATGACGTCATCATCCTGCGACTTCTGTCATTCACGTTACTCTTGTACACAATTTCTACCGCATCATATACAACCACTAAAACGACCCCAATCACTGCAACGAACGCATCGACTCGCCTTCTAACAACAATTTCTCTCACAGCGTTTCGCAAATGTCTTCACAACGGCGCTCTAACATCTCTAGAATACCGCATCTTCTCCGCCAAGCTAAACTAGTTAGCTCCAACCTCCAATACGATTCGCTCCAGACTAGTATTGATCCGATCCACGTCACAACATAACAACCTTCGTCAAGCTTGCTACTGATCACATACATTTTACACAAATACACAAATACAAACAAACCGAGACATCGATTACATGGCGCAACGCTATCAACCTTGGATTCTTGTGTAAGCCGACTTCTCATCTAAAAAATTATCACTGAACATACACTACACTACATTCTTTCCTTAAATATTTTACCTAAACTAAACCCTTGCTTCGTACACTGTCCCTCACTTAGGCCTGCTCTCGCACGTCGCCTCCTAACTAGAGATTCCTCATCACTCTTTTCCAAAATGCGCCCCTAACCATCAGCCCTAGCTTGTCTACTTTCCCTCACTCAGGCCGCTCCTGCACGTCGCCTCCTAACTAGAGATTCCTCATCACTCTTTTCCAAAATGCGCCCCTAACCATCAGCCCTAGCTTGTCTACTTTCCCTCACTCAGGCCGCTCCTGCACGTCGCCTCCTAACTAGAGATTCCTCATCACTCTTTTCCAAAATGCGCCCCTAACCATCAGCCCTAGCTTGTCTACTTTCCCTCACTCAGGCCGCTCCTGCACGTCGCCTCCTAACTAGAGATTCCTCATCACTCTTTTCCAAAATGCGCCCCTAACCATCAGCCCTAGCTTGTCTACTAAAATATGACTAATAACTCTTCGTCGGCTGCCGCTCTTATATAATCAAAAAAAAAATTCGCAAGTTTCATCCTCCTGCTCACAACGACATTGCACAAACACGCTGCTCGCATTCACTGTAATACAACTCAAAATAAGCAGGTTCAGTTTTGGACATCCTAATCTAACATCACCACCAGTCCTGTAAGCAAACAATACACATATCCACCCTGGGTCCTACTGTGGCTATACACGACCATCAATATTCCTATTCACCCCATGTCTCTCTCATCCTCCAGACAGCCTCTCACTCTGTACTGCAAATTTCCAACTTCCCGGTTCTTTTTCTGCATGCTCATTATGTGAACAAATCAGAACGGGTCTTAAAAACGGTACCAACTGTCGTATATTCCTATATGAATATCTATTAATTACAGCACAGTGAGGTTGTTAACTAGAGGAAGGGAAAGATCACAGTGTGATAGAAAACATGGTCCTCATCTGAGCTCCCAAATTTAGCCAGTAGAGAATAAGTGTGTACAGCCAGACAACCAGCAGCTATGGTCCAATATTCATTTAATTGCAGCGTGGGCCGAGATTGGAATAATGCATTGGTTACACACAGGACACTTCAAGCATAATACATGATTGTACAAAAGGATTTGATGCAGGTAAATCACAATAGCCCTCGTTGGCTTTTTACATCAAAAGACAGTATTGTACATACATTTTAGTCATGTTATGTTAATGAAATAAGACCATAGTACTCTTTGTCACCACATGATAAAACCTGGGCCTAAGATAGGCATCTTACTCTAGTTATCACATTATTCCATATACAGTTTTTACTCACATAGGGCAAAGTCGGACCATGGTCTGTGGTGGTGGTGGAGACGCAGACTCAGACCCCCTGGGTAACGGTGTGTGGCGGTGTCCTGAGCTGGCCTGCCTCTCTATTCTTACGGTTCCAATACTTATAGATTTCATGACCTCACTTTTCTTAACCTAGTTCCACCAATCACCAGTATCTAAACACAGGCAGTCCTCATTTGGTGTCTTCTTGGCCGTATGTGTGCCTGTAACAACCGGGTAGCCCCCTCCTTTCCGAGGGACTGTGGCCTCCTTTGAATGAATCACTCATGTTAACATTCCTTCTATTTGGTTCTTCTGTAAGTTACTCTTCTAATAGGTTACTATACTCTTGTTTTATTATTCCAACATTGTTTTTCATTCTAAACTAATATAATGCAATTATGTTTCCTGTGACCTCTAATACTGAGTCACCGTTTTTCTGTGGTGTGTGACTGAGTAAACAATGTCGTCATGAGGTGTCGCCTGGTGGTGTTCAACTGATGAGGTCTGATGACTTCAGCCTTAATAGTGTTTGTGTTGATATAATATTAACCCAGTATAGTCAGTGCGTCTTAGGTTAATACTATTCAATTCACAAGAGCCATCCCAAAAACCCCATCTACCAAACTGGCACTTTGTATTTTCTGAATCTATTATTGCAACCACATTCTTACAGAGGCATTTCCGCTTTTGGTCTCTTCTTGCTGTGATCAACTGTCACATGTCTAGGTGTTTGGTTTCCTGGGGGGGTTGGAATGGCTCCCTCGCCAACTGTTCTATTTACCATCACTACAGATACTTTCAGTTTCCTGGGTTAATCTAACATTTTTGATTATGAAATCATGAAATTATGAAGTCAATGTTACCACAGTAGTGCTAGAGTGTGTGTTGGTGCTAGAGTGTGTTGTGTAATGTAGTGCTAGAGTGTGTGTTGGTGCTAGAGTGTGTTGTGTAATGTAGTACTATAGTGTGTTGTGTAATGTAGTGATAGAGTGTGTTGTGTAATGTAGTGCTAGAGTGTGTTGTGTAATGTAGTGATAGAGTGTGTTGTGTAATGTAGTGATAGAGTGTGTTGTGTAATGTAGTACTAGAGTGTGTTGTGTAATGTAGTGATAGAGTGTGTTGTGTAATGTAGTGCTAGAGTGTGTTGTGTAATGTAGTACTGATGTGTGTTGGTGCTAGTGTGTGTTGTATAATGTAGTACTGATGTGTGTTGGTGCTAGTGTGTGTTGTATAATGTAGTGCTATAGTGTGTTGGTGCTAGTGTGTGTTGTATAATGTAGTACTAGTGTGTGTTGGTGCTAGTGTGTGTTGTATAATGTAGTACTAGTGTGTGTTGGTGCTAGTGTGTGTTGTATAATGTAGTACTAGTGTGTGTTGGTGCTAGTGTGTGTTGTATAATGTAGTACTAGTGTGTGTTGGTGCTAGTGTGTGTTGTATAATGTAGTACTAGTGTGTGTTGGTGCTAGTGTGTGTTGTATAATGTAGTACTAGTGTGTGTTGGTGCTAGTGTGTGTTGTATAATGTAGTACTAGTGTGTGTTGGTGCTAGTGTGTCCTCCACGACCTCCACTGGCTTCCAATCAAATACAGGATACATTTTAAAATACTACTCATCACATTTAAAGCCCTCAACAACCTTGCCCCTCCCTACCTGTCCGACCTCCTCCACCGTCACACGCCCACCCGTCGCCTTAGGTCTGCAGATGCCAACCTCCTAACACCTCCCACGACCAAGCTCCGGACCTGGGGCGACAGGGCCTTTGCTGCTGCTGCCCCCTCCCTCTGGAATGCCCTCCCCAGCCATATCCGTGATGGAAACACCCTGACATCTTTTAAATCAGCCCTCAAAACCCACCTTTTCAATCTTGCTTTTGACCTCTAATTCTGTCGGTTTTATTTTATTTTGTCATGTATTATTTTTGTTCTGTTTTGTTCTGTTTTTTTGTTTTGCCATAGTTTGTCTCTCCTGCCCATGTGAAGCGTCTTTGAGCACCTGGAAAAGCGCTATATAAAATAGATGTATTATTATTATTATTATTATTATTATTAGTGTGTGTTGTATAATGTAGTACTAGTGTGTGTTGGTAGCTAGTGTGTGTTGTATAATGTAGTACTAGTGTGTTGGTGCTAGTGTGTGTTGTATAATGTAGTGCTAGTGTGTGTTGGTAGCTAGTGTGTGTTGTGTAATGTAGTGCTGGTGTGTGTTGGTGCTAGCGTGTGTGTTGTATGTAGTACTGGTGTGTGTTGGTGCTAGCGTGTGTGTTGTATGTAGTACTGGTGTGTGTTGGTAGCTAGTGTGTGTTGTATAATGTAGTACTAGTGTGTGTTGGTGCTAGTGTGTGTTGTATAATGTAGTGCTAGTGTGTGTTGGTAGCTAGTGTGTGTTGTGTAATGTAGTGCTGGTGTGTGTTGGTGCTAGCGTGTGTGGTATGTAGTACTGGTGTGTGTTGGTGCTAGCGTGTGTGTTGTATGTAGTACTGGTGTGTGTTGGTAGCTAGCGTGTGTGTTGTATGTAGTACTGGTGTGTGTTGGTGCTAGCGTGTGTGTTGTATGTAGTACTGGTGTGTGTTGGTGCTAGCGTGTGTGTTGTATGTAGTACTGGTGTGTGTTGGTACTTGGTAGCTAGCGTGTGTGTTGTATGTAGTACTGGTGTGTGTTGTATGTAGTACTGGTGTGTGTTGGTGCTAGTGTGTGTGTTGTATGTAGTACTGGTGTGTGTTGGTAGCTAGCGTGTGTGTTGTATAGTACTGGTGTGTGTTGGTAGCTAGCGTGTGTGTTGTATGTAGTACTGGTGTGTGTTGGTAGCTAGCGTGTGTGTTGTATGTAGTACTGGTGTGTGTTGGTGCTAGTGTGTGTGTTGTATGTAGTACTGGTGTGTGTTGGTCGCTAGCGTGTGTGTTGTATGTAGTACTGGTGTGTGTTGGTAGCTAGTGTGTGTGTTGTATGTAGTACTGGTGTGTGTTGGTAGCTAGTGTGTGTGTTGTATGTAGTACTGGTGTGTGTTGGTAGCTAGCGTGTGTGTTGTATGTAGTACTGGTGTGTGTTGGTAGCTAGTGTGTGTGTTGTATGTAGTACTGGTGTGTGTTGGTAGCTAGCGTGTGTGTTGTATGTAGTACTGGTGTGTGTTGGTAGCTAGTGTGTGTGTTGTATGTAGTACTGGTGTGTGTTGGTAGCTAGCGTGTGTGGTATGTAGTACTGGTGTGTGTTGGTGCTAGCGTGTGTGTTGTATGTAGTACTGGTGTGTGTTGGTAGCTAGCGTGTGTGTTGTATGTAGTACTGGTGTGTGTTGGTGCTAGCGTGTGTGTTGTATGTAGTACTGGTGTGTGTTGGTGCTAGCGTGTGTGTTGTATGTAGTACTGGTGTGTGTTGGTACTTGGTAGCTAGCGTGTGTGTTGTATGTAGTACTGGTGTGTGTTGTATGTAGTACTGGTGTGTGTTGGTGCTAGTGTGTGTGTTGTATGTAGTACTGGTGTGTGTTGGTAGCTAGCGTGTGTGTTGTATAGTACTGGTGTGTGTTGGTAGCTAGCGTGTGTGTTGTATGTAGTACTGGTGTGTGTTGGTAGCTAGCGTGTGTGTTGTATGTAGTACTGGTGTGTGTTGGTGCTAGTGTGTGTGTTGTATGTAGTACTGGTGTGTGTTGGTCGCTAGCGTGTGTGTTGTATGTAGTACTGGTGTGTGTTGGTAGCTAGTGTGTGTGTTGTATGTAGTACTGGTGTGTGTTGGTAGCTAGTGTGTGTGTTGTATGTAGTACTGGTGTGTGTTGGTAGCTAGCGTGTGTGTTGTATGTAGTACTGGTGTGTGTTGGTAGCTAGTGTGTGTGTTGTATGTAGTACTGGTGTGTGTTGGTAGCTAGCGTGTGTGTTGTATGTAGTACTGGTGTGTGTTGGTAGCTAGTGTGTGTGTTGTATGTAGTACTGGTGTGTGTTGGTAGCTAGTGTGTGTGTTGTATGTAGTACTGGTGTGTGTTGGTAGCTAGCTGTTCTCTGTCACTTCCAAACGAGACAGACTACAGTGGCTTCACCTCCAGGTGAGCTGACATGAGGTGCTGACACTGCTCTGCGCTGAATGATGGACCACTTGACGAGAGAGATGCTATTGATTCCCCCGGGGGTGCTGTTCAAGATAGATGCTGCGTTTAACTGAAGCACAGTATCGTTTTATTTTCTTTGACTTATGTTTGCTGTGTCGGAGCGTCAATACGGAGGAGACAAGGTCCTCGCAAGAGCAAACGACCAGGAGCAGAGTCTATAAACGGGGTTGGGCAGTAATGTATTAGCGCCATAACTCAAGTGAAAAGTATATTTTCTAAAACGTTAGTATACTTTTTATGTATTTATGATGTACACTAACAATGTGTTAAATTGAGACCACTTACGTTGTACTTAGTGTGTTAAAAGTAGTACTATCTATCTATCTATCTATCTATCTGTCTGTCTGTCTGTCTGTCTGTCTGTCTGTCTGTCTGTCTGTCTGTCTGTCTGTCTGTCTGTCTGTCTGTCTGTCTGTCTGTCTGTCTGTCTGTCTGTCTGTCTGTCTGTCTGTCTGTCTGTCTGTCTGTCTGTCTGTCTGTCTGTCTGTCTGTCTGTCTGTCTGTCTGTCTGTCTGTCTGTCTGTCTGTCTGTCTGTCTGTCTGTCTGTCTGTCTGTCTGTCTGTCTGTCTGTCTGTCTGTCTGTCTGTCTGTCTGTCTGTCTGTCTGTCTGTCTGTCTGTCTGTCTGTCTGTCTGTCTGTCTGTCTGTCTGTCTGTCTGTCTGTCTGTCTGTCTGTCTGTCTGTCTGTCTGTCTGTCTGTCTGTCTGTCTGTCTGTCTGTCTGTCTGTCTGTCTGTCTGTCTGTCTGTCTGTCTGTCTGTCTGTCTGTCTGTCTGTCTGTCTGTCTGTCTGTCTGTCTGTCTGTCTGTCTGTCTGTCTGTCTGTCTGTCTGTCTGTCTGTCTGTCTGTCTGTCTGTCTGTCTGTCTGTCTGTCTGTCTGTCTGTCTGTCTGTCTGTCTGTCTGTCTGTCTGTCTGTCTGTCTGTCTGTCTGTCTGTCTGTCTGTCTGTCTGTCTGTCTGTCTGTCTGTCTGTCTGTCTGTCTGTCTGTCTGTCTGTCTGTCTGTCTGTCTGTCTGTCTGTCTGTCTGTCTGTCTGTCTGTCTGTCTGTCTGTCTGTCTGTCTGTCTGTCTGTCTGTCTGTCTGTCTGTCTGTCTGTCTGTCTGTCTGTCTGTCTGTCTGTCTGTCTGTCTGTCTGTCTGTCTGTCTGTCTGTCTGTCTGTCTGTCTGTCTGTCTGTCTGTCTGTCTGTCTGTCTGTCTGTCTGTCTGTCTGTCTGTCTGTCTGTCTGTCTGTCTGTCTGTCTGTCTGTCTGTCTGTCTGTCTGTCTGTCTGTCTGTCTGTCTGTCTGTCTGTCTGTCTGTCTGTCTGTCTGTCTGTCTGTCTGTCTGTCTGTCTGTCTGTCTGTCTGTCTGTCTGTCTGTCTGTCTGTCTGTCTGTCTGTCTGTCTGTCTGTCTGTCTGTCTGTCTGTCTGTCTGTCTGTCTGTCTGTCTGTCTGTCTGTCTGTCTGTCTGTCTGTCTGTCTGTCTGTCTGTCTGTCTGTCTGTCTGTCTGTCTGTCTGTCTGTCTGTCTGTCTGTCTGTCTGTCTGTCTGTCTGTCTGTCTGTCTGTCTGTCTGTCTGTCTGTCTGTCTGTCTGTCTGTCTGTCTGTCTGTCTGTCTGTCTGTCTGTCTGTCTGTCTGTCTGTCTGTCTGTCTGTCTGTCTGTCTGTCTGTCTGTCTGTCTGTCTGTCTGTCTGTCTGTCTGTCTGTCTGTCTGTCTGTCTGTCTGTCTGTCTGTCTGTCTGTCTGTCTGTCTGTCTGTCTGTCTGTCTGTCTGTCTGTCTGTCTGTCTGTCTGTCTGTCTGTCTGTCTGTCTGTCTGTCTGTCTGTCTGTCTGTCTGTCTGTCTGTCTGTCTGTCTGTCTGTCTGTCTGTCTGTCTGTCTGTCTGTCTGTCTGTCTGTCTGTCTGTCTGTCTGTCTGTCTGTCTGTCTGTCTGTCTGTCTGTCTGTCTGTCTGTCTGTCTGTCTGTCTGTCTGTCTGTCTGTCTGTCTGTCTGTCTGTCTGTCTGTCTGTCTGTCTGTCTGTCTGTCTGTCTGTCTGTCTGTCTGTCTGTCTGTCTGTCTGTCTGTCTGTCTGTCTGTCTGTCTGTCTGTCTGTCTGTCTGTCTGTCTGTCTGTCTGTCTGTCTGTCTGTCTGTCTGTCTGTCTGTCTGTCTGTCTGTCTGTCTGTCTGTCTGTCTGTCTGTCTGTCTGTCTGTCTGTCTGTCTGTCTGTCTGTCTGTCTGTCTGTCTGTCTGTCTGTCTGTCTGTCTGTCTGTCTGTCTGTCTGTCTGTCTGTCTGTCTGTCTGTCTGTCTGTCTGTCTGTCTGTCTGTCTGTCTGTCTGTCTGTCTGTCTGTCTGTCTGTCTGTCTGTCTGTCTGTCTGTCTGTCTGTCTGTCTGTCTGTCTGTCTGTCTGTCTGTCTGTCTGTCTGTCTGTCTGTCTGTCTGTCTGTCTGTCTGTCTGTCTGTCTGTCTGTCTGTCTGTCTGTCTGTCTGTCTGTCTGTCTGTCTGTCTGTCTGTCTGTCTGTCTGTCTGTCTGTCTGTCTGTCTGTCTGTCTGTCTGTCTGTCTGTCTGTCTGTCTGTCTGTCTGTCTGTCTGTCTGTCTGTCTGTCTGTCTGTCTGTCTGTCTGTCTGTCTGTCTGTCTGTCTGTCTGTCTGTCTGTCTGTCTGTCTGTCTGTCTGTCTGTCTGTCTGTCTGTCTGTCTGTCTGTCTGTCTGTCTGTCTGTCTGTCTGTCTGTCTGTCTGTCTGTCTGTCTGTCTGTCTGTCTGTCTGTCTGTCTGTCTGTCTGTCTGTCTGTCTGTCTGTCTGTCTGTCTGTCTGTCTGTCTGTCTGTCTGTCTGTCTGTCTGTCTGTCTGTCTGTCTGTCTGTCTGTCTGTCTGTCTGTCTGTCTGTCTGTCTGTCTGTCTGTCTGTCTGTCTGTCTGTCTGTCTGTCTGTCTGTCTGTCTGTCTGTCTGTCTGTCTGTCTGTCTGTCTGTCTGTCTGTCTGTCTGTCTGTCTGTCTGTCTGTCTGTCTGTCTGTCTGTCTGTCTGTCTGTCTGTCTGTCTGTCTGTCTGTCTGTCTGTCTGTCTGTCTGTCTGTCTGTCTGTCTGTCTGTCTGTCTGTCTGTCTGTCTGTCTGTCTGTCTGTCTGTCTGTCTGTCTGTCTGTCTGTCTGTCTGTCTGTCTGTCTGTCTGTCTGTCTGTCTGTCTGTCTGTCTGTCTGTCTGTCTGTCTGTCTGTCTGTCTGTCTGTCTGTCTGTCTGTCTGTCTGTCTGTCTGTCTGTCTGTCTGTCTGTCTGTCTGTCTGTCTGTCTGTCTGTCTGTCTGTCTGTCTGTCTGTCTGTCTGTCTGTCTGTCTGTCTGTCTGTCTGTCTGTCTGTCTGTCTGTCTGTCTGTCTGTCTGTCTGTCTGTCTGTCTGTCTGTCTGTCTGTCTGTCTGTCTGTCTGTCTGTCTGTCTGTCTGTCTGTCTGTCTGTCTGTCTGTCTGTCTGTCTGTCTGTCTGTCTGTCTGTCTGTCTGTCTGTCTGTCTGTCTGTCTGTCTGTCTGTCTGTCTGTCTGTCTGTCTGTCTGTCTGTCTGTCTGTCTGTCTGTCTGTCTGTCTGTCTGTCTGTCTGTCTGTCTGTCTGTCTGTCTGTCTGTCTGTCTGTCTGTCTGTCTGTCTGTCTGTCTGTCTGTCTGTCTGTCTGTCTGTCTGTCTGTCTGTCTGTCTGTCTGTCTGTCTGTCTGTCTGTCTGTCTGTCTGTCTGTCTGTCTGTCTGTCTGTCTATCTATCTATCTATCTATCTATCTACCTACCTAAACACATATGTGCTCTGGGGTTCTGTCTATTAGGGCTGCTTGATTATGGCAAAAAAAAAATCATAATCACGATTATATTGATAGATTATTAAACACAGTTACTCGTTGATTTGAGAACATCATAATGACGACGACTGAATTTGTTTTACCTTTCTTCTTGACCAAAGGCTGCCTTTCTGTCATCTTCTACAAAAAACGTTTCAAAATAACTCAAACATGCCGTGGCTCCCTCCTCCCTCTCAACACGAGCTGAAACTACTGTTTGGGCTTGAGGGGGGGGGGGGGGGGGGGAGCACACTGCTGTGAAGGAAGGGTGCACTGCATTTACAAGACAAGACAAAATGAGAGCAACATGACATGTGGCACGGATTATTTTGGGAAGCAAAAAACACTATAAAAAATGTAACTCAATTAATTGCCAGCCCTAGTCTGGTCCAGGAACCAGCTTTGTGGTTGATGATGTGTTGGTTAGCCAATGACATCCCTCTTAGAGTGTGTCCATCAGTTGGCCGATGAAAGCTGGAGAAAGGGAGGAAGTCTGTGTTTGCCCTTTACAGCATCTGAGTGCTTTTAAAGTGCTTGCATCGATCGACAGCACAGAAATTAGTCTCTGCCCGTTAAAAGGACTTGATGGATGTGAGAACACAAGGATCTCTGCCCTCAATGGGAAAATGACACTCCAGTATTCTAATAGCGTGCATTTGCTTTGCCTTCAGCTGCTGATCTGGTATCAGCTGAGAGGGATCTCAGTCACGGTTAAAGTCATGGGTTTTGGAGGGTTTAGGACAGGGCTAGTCAACTGGCGGCCCGCGGGCCAGATCCGGCCCGCGGGATGATTCTGACCGAAGCCAAAGATTACATGATAATACATTTTTTTTTTTTTTTTTTTTTAACTTTTTTCTTTTCATGTCAACGTTAACACGCACAATTGAGCCAAAAGTCACTCAATTAATGACAGATTTCATTGATAAATTGAGGGAAAACTTTGCAAGTCGATTTGATGAATTTGACATGTCCAGAGAATTGATGCATTTTGTGAGCAACCCATTTGCCAATGTAGCTGCTATTTCCACAAAAGGACAAGAGTTCCTTGCATCACTTCACATTGATGAAGGTCTCCTGCAACTTGAAATAATTGACATGCAAGCATCATCTGCTCTGAAGCAGGCACTTGAGAATGAATCCACCACAACATTTTGGATAAAGTGTATTCATGTCAAGACATTCCCCAAAATAAAAACGCTGGCAATATCTGTGCTAACAATGTTTGGCTCAACATACACCTGTGAATCCAGTTTCTCTCACATGAATGCCATTAAAACAAGCAACCGTGCCTCCTTGACAAATGAGCATTTGCATCACTGTTTGCGGGTAGCCCTCACTTCCTATGAACCCTCTTTCTCTGCCATTGCCCAGTCAAAGAAGTGCAATCGCTCTCATTAGATGTGTGTATGTAGGCTAGGCCTGTCTGCCCCCCACCCCCCTGATGTTTGAGAGTTAAGAGTGGACAATAAGTGCTAATAAGATGCTGTGATTTGCTGTTGTTGCACAGACATGAAGCACTTTTTCATAAGCTCAGCTGCACTATAAATGTGTTTTTTTGTTCAAGTGTTGATGTTAGAATGTTCAGATGCACATCATGCACTTGTTTGTTTTTTATTTTATTTTTATATTGAAATGTTGAATGAATGAATGAATGAAAACTTTATTTAACAGATTGCAGAATGGGTACAATACAGTACGGCTCAATACATACAATTGTTAAGGGGATGCAGACCTGAGAAAGACGTTTGTCTTGTTTCCATCAGGGTCCCCCATTTTCATTTCATATAGACATTTATGACATACACAACATACATGACATTTATGGCATAGGGACATGTAGGTATTTAGTACTGATACATTTGTGACATAAGCGGTATTCAAATATACAGTACTGTTACCCCTAGATCCTGACAGAGTATATACATATGATGGGGAGGGGACTGTACATTAGGAGGGGGTGGGTGGGTGGGAGGGAAATATACATACGGCGGGGAGGGAATATATACATGCGGTGGGGAGGAGACTGTCTATTAGGAGGTGGTGGGGGTTTTGGGCATTTTTACGGTGGCCAGTTTCGAATTGCAGCCTCCCGTAGGTGCTCTTTAAGAAGAGGAGATGTTGCAGTTGTTGCACAGTCATAAATGAAGCACTTTTTGCAGGAGATGTTGCAGATGTGGCACATAAATGAAGCACTTTTTTTGAAAAGTATACTACTTTTGCAATGTAGTTAAATAAAAGTTGTGAAAATGTGGTTGCGTGTTGTGTCAAGTGTACATATATTCATAGCACGGGGAGGCGCCGTGGCAGTCCGGCCCCTGGCCCCTTGGGTTTCTGACAATGTGGCCCTCTGAACAATTTAGTTGAATAGCCCTGGTTTAGGAGATCTGTGTTGCGATTGTAATGTATTTTTCTCACTGGTCTGGACTTGCGTGGGTCATAATCGGTTGACCTCCGGACAACAACAGCAACGGAAATCAAACTGGACATTTGGTTTAGCTGACAACAACAACAACAACTAGCAAGTCTTATTCATTCACTCACTCAAATCGAATGCATTGTAATCTAACAGAACTATGACTAATACGTTTGCTGAATACAGGAGAGCAAATATGATTTGAGAGATGTTTGTACAGTACAGTACTGTACTGTACTGTACTGTTTACCGTACAAAAAGCTAAGAAAGGGATTAAAAGGAGATGTATTTCTATTGTTGGGGTTAACTTGGAACTTGGAATGCTGTTATAAATGTAAGAATGAGTCATTCGCTTTTGGTTTTCCAAAAGAATTGGTCTGTATGGCTATTTTTGAGGGTTACAAATGTGAATGATTTTTATTTTGATATTCTTTTTTTTTGGAGAGAAGCTTAATTTCATAAGTCATCATAACAACCGTTTGTTGCCCCTCCATTTTTATTTGCACCAGAGGTGGGGAGGGAGGGGGGCATTACAGAAGGTATTTATGTGTGTGGTCTGTGCTGTGTCATCTTTAGACCTTTTCAATCGTGTGTGTGTGTGTGTGTGTGTGTGTGTGTGTGTGTGTGTGTGTGTGTGTGTCTGTCTTGAGTATTTGGGTATAATCCCCATCTCATGTACACCTGTCGCTTACTGTAGCTGTCTGTGGTTTCTCCTCTTCTTTCCGCTCTTCTCCTCTTCTTCTCTTCTCTTATCTCTTCTTTGAGGATCTAATGATTTAACATGAACAGTTTGTTTGCACTCGTTCTTAGAGAGTATCAAAACACAAGGTCATTTTGCTGCCCCTAGTGGTATTATTTCCACCCTGCTGCACACTCTGCCCAGCCCTTTTTGGAGGTACTGTCACAGTCTGTCCAGGAGGGAAAAAAGAGGTACTCTGACATTGCAGATTGGCAGAGTATGTACTTTAGTAGGACTACTGTAAATTGAAAATGAAAAAGCTGGACCGTCACCCCTCTGACAAGCTGGACCGTCACCCCTCTGACAAGCTGGACCGTCATCCCTCTGACAAGCTGGACCGTCATCCCTCTGACAAGCTGGACCGTCACCCCTCTGACAAGCTGGACCGTCACCCCTCTGACAAGCTGGACCGTCACCCCTCTGACAAGCTGGACCGTCACCCCTCTGACAAGCTGGACCGTCACCCCTCTGACATCCTCTCTCTCTTCTCCTCTCTCTCCTCTCCATTCTCTCTCCTCTCCTCTCTCTCCTCTCTCTCTTCTTGTCTCCTCTCTCTCTTCTTGTCTCCTCTCTCTCCTCTCCTCTCTCTCCTCTCTCTCTTCTTGTCTCCTCTCTCTCTTCTTGTCTCCTCTCTCTCCTCTCTCTCGTCTCCTCTCTCTCTTCTTGTCTCCTCTCTCCTCTCTCTCATCTCCTGTCTTTCCTCTCTCTCCTCATCTCCTCTCTCTCCTCTCATCTCTCTCCTCTCCTATCTCATCTCTCCTCTCTCTCATCTCCTCTCCTCTCCTCTCCTCTCCTCTCATCTCCTCTCTCTCCTCTCTGTCCTCTCTCCTCTCCTCTCTCTCGTCTCCTCTCTCTCATCTCCTCTCTCTCCTCTCCATTATCTCTCCTCTACTCATCTCCTCTCTCTCCTCTCCTCTCCTCTCTCTCCTCTCCTCTCTCTCCCTCTCTCTCCTCTCCTCTCTCTCCTCTCCCCATCTCCTCTCTTTTGTCTCTCTCTTTTCTTGTCTCCTCTCTCTCCTCCTCTCTCTCATCTCCTCTCTCTCCTCTCCCCATCTCCTCTCTTTCGTCTCCTCTCTCTCTTCCTGTCTCCTCTCTCCTATCTCTCCTCTTCTCTCCTCTGGTCTGATTAATGTGTTGCAATACTTTATGTATGTAAAACCAAACGTATGGAGAGCCTCTCAAGATGTATGGCTTTAATATATAGGAGCTTCACCTCTCTGGCTGCAACCTTCATTTTGAAGCTCTCTCTCTCTCTCTCTCTCTCTCTCTCTCTCTCTCTCTCTCTCTCTCTCTCTCTCTCTCTCTCTCTCTCTCTCTCTCTCTCTCCCTCTCTCCCCCTCTCTCTCTATCTCTTTTTCTCTCGTTTTAATTGCTTGTCAGACTCGCATACTTGCTCTTTCCCATAATTATTTATTTATTTGACCCAGTCTGATATTTACCATGGACCCCCCCACTTCTCCTCTCCTCTCTCCTCCCTCAAACTCACCACCTCTCCTCCCTCACACTCTCCTCTCCTCATTCACACGCTCCTGTCCCTCTGCTGGTTGCCTGTTATTTTTTTTAACGGAGTTCGGCGATTTGCGAATCTGATTGGCCAGTGTCATTTCTGGTCATGTGACATGTACGCCCCAATCGTGGGACCGCAAGTTTCTACACTGGTTAGGCTTAGGCGCTCGTTCGAAGTCGGTTAAGGTTAGAGTTTGTCTTAGAGCATGGCGTTAGAACGCCTGCCCTAATTCCGACGGTTAAGCTTAGGCACTCTTTCGAAGTTGGTTAAGGTTAGGGTTAGGGTTAGGCGATAGAACGCCAGGTGCTTTGCAGGCTGTTTGACGCGGAAATGGGCAAAGACACAGCTCGTCACGCTATTGGGCACACATGTCACATGACCAGAAACGTCAGTGGCCAATCAGATTCGCAAATCGCCGAACTCCGTTGTAGAAAATATAGACGCCTCCCGCCTGCCTGGGTTGTAGTAACGTCAAGCTGTTGCCTGTGGGCCACCACTAGGGGGCAGGGCAGCTAGTCGTGAGTGAATGAATTACTGCATGAATGAATGAATGAATGGTAATGGACTGCATTTATATAGTGCTTTTATCCAAAGCGCTTTACAATGTATGCTTCACATTCACCCATTCACACACCGATGGCAGAGGCAACCATGCAAGGTGCCAACCTGCTCATTGGGAACAGTTAGGGATTAAGTCAAGTCAAGTCAAGTCAAGTCAAGTCAAGTCAAGTCATATGTATCGGTAATCGGTATAGCCCAAAATCACAACGAGTTGCTTCGACGGGCTTCACAGATCAACAAGTAACATCACAATAAAAACACCATAAAATCCACAATTATGCAACACCCCGCCCAGACTTCCCCCAATGAAGATAAGGAACAACTCCCTGTAACCTAGCAATAGGTGAAAAAAAAAAGGAAGAAACCTCAGATGGGCAGTTCAAAGGGGACCCCCCATCAGGGTGTCGTGATACGGGTGTTGCTATGGATGATAGATGGATGGAGAATAGAACAAGCAAATAATTTGTATGTATATATGCATACATACATGCAAGCACACCCACAACAGGTGGATGACGGATGCACATACTGTACACACACACAGTGTCTTGCTCAATGACACTTCGACATGCTGCCGGGAAGATCTGAAAAAATCGAACCGGGAGCCTTTTTTCGATTACCAGACGACTGCTCTACCTCCTGTCACCCTGAATGAGTGAGTGAGTTAGTGAGTTACTGCAGGTCATAGAGGTGCTTCATGTACGTCTCAATATAAATCATAATTCAAATTGAGATGGTCTGGTTGCAATGGTCTGGCATAGACAGGAAAGAGAGACGGTGGAGAACCACCTTCATTATTGTTTTGGTTCTCACATAGTGAAATAGGGAATCGAAAGAAGAGAGAGAGAGAGAGAGAGAGAGAGAAAGAGATTATAAATAGAGGACTACTCTTGATCCAGTTCTCTGGGGACACGCGGGTGCCCTGCCAAGAACACTGTCTTTCCCATCAGGCCCTACTCTCTGATGAGCGCTGGGTCGAAGGGGGTCAGTATGCCCTGAATCCAACAGGCAACACTGCTGCCTGCCTGCCTGTCTCCCACCCTGCTGCCTGCCTGCCTGCCTGTCTCTCACCCTGCTGCCTGTCTGTCTCCCACCCTGCTGCCTGCCTGCCTGTCTGTCTCCCACCCTGCTGCCTGCCTGCCTGCCTGTCTCCCACCCTGCTGCCTGCCTGCCTGCCTCCCACCCTGCTGCCTGCCTGGTTCTCATGAGGCAGATAGGGAACTATAGGGATGAATGAAGACTGAGAAAGAGTGAAAGAGTGACATATATATATATACCCTCATTTTACAAATCTGACCAGCACATGTTCTGAGTGTTTGGGGACCAACTTATTATATTATAATATATTATTAGGGCTGTCAGTTTATCGCGTTAATTAGATTAATTAATTACACAGCAAATTATTTTTTAAACAACATTTTCTTTTGTATCTCATTCATTCCATAAGAACGTAGAATACACATTTACAGAATTTTTTTTATATGGTCCATTTGCATGTTCTTGGTATCTGATTCTAGGGACATCTATGGATTTCAGGGAATGTATTCCCAGTGTCAGAAATACTGTGTCTGTTACTAGGCTTGAGTAAATTGTAATGAACCAAATGAGAATATATATATTTTTTTTATTATTAATCTTTGACTGTGAATAACACTATGCTCAAATTGACCAGACCTGAAAAATCTAAGCAAATTAATAGATGGAAGATGATTAAACAGAAGGTTTTGTAGATACAGTACTGAATTCTGCCATCCGGACACATGCCATTTGAAATATGATTATAGAATATAGAATATCAGGCATACAATGGTGATTAAAATGCGATTAATTAGATTAATTAATTACAAATCCTGTAATTAATTAGATACATTTTTTTAATCGCCTGACAGCACTATATATTATATATTATAACAACATGTGCAGCACTCCAATGATATGACGCCGTGACTTCTCCATTTTCTCCTCCTTGGCGCTCCTCTCTCTGCCGTGGGAGTATTTTCTCCTCCTTGGCGCTCCTCTCTCTGCCATAGGAGTATTTTCTCCTCCTTGGCGCTCCTCTCTCTGCCATAGGAGTATTTTCTCCTCCTTGGCGCTCCTCTCTCTGCCATAGGAGTATTTTCTCCTCCTTGGCGCTCCTCTCTCTGCCATAGGAGTATTTTCTCCTCCTTGGCGCTCCTCTCTCTGCCGTTGGAGTATTTTCTCCCCCCCTATAGTTTGAATGGGTTTCCATTCAGTTTTTAGTTATTGTGGGGTATACAATTTTAGCTATAGGTTAGGCTTCTAATGTTTTAAATGTATGTGTTTTGTGTTATTGTCGTGTTTTTGTTGTGGCCTAAGAGCCCTGGGACCATGACGGAAATAAGGTTTTACTCTTTCTCATGTTATCCTTTGGATCCTTGTTGTGTGTTTTTAATCCATCAATAAAATCAAATAAAATCAAATCTCCTCCTTGGCGCTCCTCTCTCTGCCGTGGGAGTAGGTATCATATCCAGTATCATATCCAGTATCATATCCAGTATCATATCCAGCCCCATCCCTCCTCCCTGGGAATAGTCAGGCTACTCCACCGTCTGAGGTCACCACTGTCTCCATGTATAAATGTCACTGTACTCCACAGAGATATCATCCTGCTCTCTCCAGCTTCTCTACCCCTCTTGGATGGATGGATGGATGAAGAGGTGGATAAAGGGATGGATGAATTAATTGATGAATGGATGGATAGTAGTTACACAATTACTGAAATAGAAAATATCACTGTGTTGTAGGGGTGTAAAGGTACACGTATCCGTACCGAACCGAACAAGTTTCAGTGTGTACCGTACCGTACCGAACGGCTCTGTAGTGTACCGAGCGAATACAACCACTAACAACCGCCCACCGGGGGCTGTTTTTTTCACAATCTAATATAATTATAATTTAAAAAGAAACATTTACAAGTCGATTATTAATTTCAATATAGAATATTTGTTGACAGCCCTACAAGTACAATTAGTTACTGCACACTACATCACCCCTGAGTGGAACATGGAAAGCCAAACTTTTCCCCACTGTACCTAAAACCGTACCAAACCTTGACTTCAAAACCGAGGTACGTACTGTACTGTGGTTTTTGTGTACCGTAAACCCTACTGTGTTGTGGTTAATGTTGATGAAGTGGTGCTACTAACATCCTCAGTAGGGAGCACCAGTGATACTAGTGGGAAAATGTACTGGAGCCCTGTCCAGATTACATATCATCACCTCATGTCATCATGTCATCACATATCATCACATGTCATCACCTCATGTCATCATGTCATCACATATCATCACATGTCATCACCTCATGTCATCACATAACATCACATATCATCACATGTCATCACATGTCATCACATAACATCACATGTCATCACATGCCATCACATAACATCACATGCCATCACATATCATCACATGACATCACATGTCATCACATGTCATCACATGACATCACATGTCATCACATATCACCACATATTATCACATGTCATCATGTCATCACATGTCATCACATATCATCACATGTCATCACATGACATCACATGGCATCACATGTCATCACATATCATCACATGTCATCACATGACATCACATGTCATCACATGTCATCACATATCACCACATATTATCACATGTCATCACATGTCATCACATAACATCACATGTCATCACATGTCATCACATGTCATCATCACATATCATCACATGTCATCACATGTCATCACATATCACCACATATATCATATGTCATCACATATCATCATGTGTCATAATGTCATCACATTTCATCACATGTCATCACATATCATCACATGTCATCATGTCATCACATAAATCAAATCAAATGTATTTGTAAGGCCCGACAACACACGTTTAAACAAGTCAAGAAGAAACATCACAATGAGTCAAGAACAAAACAGGAACACCATAAAGTCCAATTTCTTTTTAAATAAATGCAAAATAAAATGCAAACACTCCCAGACATACCCCACGCGAAGGTAAGGAAAAACTCACTAAAACCTAGCAATACGAAAAAATGCACCACAGGCAATGTGGAGGAGAGAAACCTTAGAATGGCCATTCAAGGGGGGATCTCCCTTCTTAGATGTCGGTGATAGTAGTGTTGCAGTAAAACAGGCGAACAGATATGACATCACATATCATCACATGTCATCACATGTCATCACATATCATCACATGTCATAACATATCATCACATATCACATATCACGTGTAATCACACATAATCCCATGTACAGTAATCACATATCACAACATGTCATCACTTAGAGCCTTGATTATTTCTTGTTGTGATCAACTATGATGACAATGTTTTGCATTGAATACCATGAAAATTACACATATAAGAACACGTGTCATAGAAGAACACGTTAGAATCACATGTGAAGTGTTTCTTAAACACATTGGAAATGCATGTGGTTGCATAAGGAACATGTGCTTTTTCACATGTACAATTCAAGTGGCTTTTATGTAACACATGCATCGATGGATGGAGGGAGTAATGAATAAAGGGATTGAGGGCAGGAGAAAAAGAGGGATGAATGCTAGAAGGAGAGCAGGATCTCAGCTGTGAAATGGTCGTCCGACTAGGGACAGGAAATTCATTTTTCATACAGTGACACACATTCACCCAGAGCTCCCAATGCAGAACATCTATTCCTCCCCACTCTCACCTCTTTCTCCTGTGAGAGGCTGGTGCTGCTCTGTCTCGGAGGGAGTCCAGATCAAATGAACGATTCCTAATTGATATGTAATTTGATTTATACAGGTAACATTCATACTGGTCAAGAGGTTTTTTTCCCAGGATAATAACGGGCATTTTCGAGTATAATAAATACCTGTGTCCATCTCATTATCTGTGAATTCATATCCACATCTGGGCTCTCATCCCTACACTAAACAGGTGTCCTCCCCTGTAGATCATCTTAATCTGGGCTACAGAGCAGCCTCAGATCACGTGACCACGTCACCCTCCATGCCCCTGTCTTCCAGGCTCAGGAGGCGGCCGCCAGTGGCCTCAATCTGTGAAGACGAGTCAGACTCACAGCGGTGGAGACAGAGGAGGAGGGCATAGTAGGGTCCTATTTGACTAAATCTAGATACAAAGGACTGGCGTAAACTCAGGGCGCTGGCGTGGATGTGTCCAATTTCTTGTTGGTAATCCGGTGAGCAGAAGTGCAGCACACAACAAGACGTGGGGAGTAGCAGGTTGGTGGGCTGGCTGAGCCTCACCGGTGCTGTGCAAACAGCTACAGCTGCACCATGGAGGACCGGTACCCTGTGGCCGCGAGAGGCACCTTGTTTAAACATAAAGGATAAGAGAAAACGGAAAAAGACATTTCTTCACACAAGGTAACTTTGGACACTGTTATACATTTGTGCTGTAGAAATGAGATTTTAGCCATTTCTGGATTTAACAGCTCTGATCGTACCTAGCTTAGCACAATGAATGGAAGCGGACCTGACCGGTTAGCCTATAGACATTGTCCAACTAACACCTCTCCCGAAGGCTAACTGTTCATGTCCGCTTCCATTCATTGTGCTAAGCTAGGCTAACACGCAGCCAGATAGCTTTCTACTGAACGCACAGAGAGGAAACTGGTATCTATCTTCTTGTCTCTCTCTGGAGAAGACGGTAAGCTAATTTCCCCAAATGTTGGCGTGTTCCTTTAAGAAACGATATTATTGAGGGCTGGGTAGTGTAGAGGTCTAAGCACTTGCCTACCACCGCAGAGACCCGGCGTTCAAATCCCGGGGTCAGCAGTACCTCCAGCCTGGTCAGTCGTCCCTATGAACACCCCTACTACTAGGGTCCATGTGTGGGAAGCCGGTGGTGGGGTGTGATTCCTGGTCGTTGCAAGCAACAACTCCTACTGGTCGCCTGTTCAGCAGGGAGGGGATCTGGGGGAGAAGGCGTGAACCTCTCCCTGCAGAGAAACTCCTCACTGTCAGGTGAAAAGAAGTGGCTGCCGATTCCACATGTATAGTAGCAACTCCAGGCAGGAGGAATTATGTTTTTATTAAAAGAATATGCAATATTATGAAATTCATGAAAACATTTTCTTTCATTGATTTTAAGAGTTCCATTTATCTTCCATTGTGTATTCCATTGATCTTTGACGAGGAGACTACACTGGCAGCAGTGAAATGATCATCACTGAATCAGTTGCACATGATTATTATATTATTACCAATAACATACAACAATATCAATACATTGTTCCCTTTAATAATAATAATAATAATAATGCAGGACCTGTTGTTGCATGTAACTGAGCACTAGAGGGGTGATGACCTCGGGGTGTGTGTTGTGTTTCATGCATGGACTGAACTGAACTGTGTCCACTACATGTAGTACCAGACATGAGAAGATAATATGTTGTCCTGCCTCCTACATCTGTAATGTCACCTGACAGATAAACATCTTTGCTCAGAAGACCTTTGCTGGAATAGGTTAATGTGAGAGGAAGGGAAATGTTCTGAGGATATTATGGTATGTGTTCTGGCTCAGATTGATTATCATGATCAAATAACAAAGCTCTTTGTGGTGTATGAACTCAAACATTCTTTACTACACATAGTATACATAGTTATGTATTACTGAGGTGGTGATGGGATCCAGCAGTGATGAAGGCTTGAAGGTTGACTTGAGATTACAGATTTGATTGGTCTTGGTCCTGGTCCTGGTCTTGGTCCTGGTCCTGGTCCTGGTCTTGGTCTTGGTCTTGGTCCTGGTCCTGGTCCTGGTCTTGGTCTTGGTCTTGGTCTTGGTCCTGGTCTTGGTCTTGGTCCTGGTCTTGGTCTTGGTCTTGGTCTTGGTCTTGGTCTTGGTCCTGGTCCTGGTCTTGGTCCTGGTCTTGGTCCTGGTCCTGGTTTTGGTCCTGGTCTTGGTCCTGGTCTTGGTCTTGGTCCTGGTATTGGTCCTGGTCTTGGTCTTGGTCCTGGTCTTGGTCTTGGTCCTGGTCTTGGTCTTGGTCCTGGTATTGGTCCTGGTCTTGGTCTTGGTCTTGGTCCTGGTCTTGGTCTTGGTCTTGGTCTTGGTCTTGGTCCTGGTCTTGGTCTTGGTCTTGGTCTTGGTCTTGGTCTTGGTCCTGGTCTTGGTCTTGGTCTTGGTCTTGGTCTTGGTCCTGGTCTTGGTCTTGGTCCTGGTATTGGTCCTGGTCTTGGTCTTGGTCTTGGTCCTGGTCCTGGTCTTGGTCTTGGTCCTGGTATTGGTCCTGGTCTTGGTCCTGGTCTTGGTCTTGGTCCTGGTCTTGGTCCTGGTCTTGGTCTTGGTCCTGGTCTTGGTATTGGTACTTTGAGAGTACCTACACAATGAGGTCATACCTTATCACAAATGATGTGCTTGTTTGGTCATACTAGATTACATCAATGATGTGGGAGGAAGATATTAAAAAAGATTATCTGATTACCTTGGGGTGCTTTTTCATTGTTTGTTGTCAATGTAGTGCCATGGAAACATCATGTTATCTGCCCTGTGAGAGGAGGGAGGGCAGGTCAACACACGAAGAGCTACTTGATGAAGAAACCACAACATCAGCCAACTTGGATTTCATTCATTCAGCCAGGGTTACAAATCCAACATGACCAAAGGGGTTGGTGGTCCCATGGGTGAGGGGCGGGGCTAAGGAGGTGAGGGAGTGTGACACACCTGAGGGTGCGGTCTCTTGCCGTGGGGTAGTGAAGGAGGTGACATGTAGCTTAGCGTAGCCCAGTGGTTCTCAAACGTCTTCCGTCAGGCCCAACATGTTTTGGGTCCCGTCGCCCCAATAAAATAGTCATGAAATGGGCCAAGTTCAAATGTATTGAAATAACATCAATATCATGAGCTTTCATGGTGTGCAACCACTTAACAATAACATTCTTCAAAAATAGAGAGAAATCTCGCCATGTATTTTCTTGACTTGAAAAAAGATTATATAATATATAATATTAATATTAAATAATATATGTAAATCAATATCTTCCTTTTGAATAAAATAGGCTCAGGAACAGTGTTAATTTAGTCAGCTATTTAAAATGTTAGTTTTAGTCTTGTCATGTGTCAAATGCTCTTTTTCGTTTTCATCATATTTAGTCACCTTTGTATATTTTTCGTTTAGTCAGTTTTAGTCAACTACAGGTCTGAGCATTTTAGTCTTCGTTTAGCCTCGATTTTGTCTTTTTTTGTTTAGTCTCACCATTCAGTTACAGCCTCATAAATTGGCATGAGCTTTTTCGAAACAAAAAAAGCTAACGTTAGTGCTAGCTGGTTAGACTTATGTAAGCTATTTAATGTGTTCTATTGTGGTGGATCAACGTAATGTAGCAATCCGCCATGCAGTAATGTAGGGAAGAAAGAGGAGAGTTTCCTTTTCTGTATGGTGCTTTATTTCCAGCTCAATATGGGGTTTTACAGGTTGATAATTCCCTTCTCATACACAACACAGGCTCAGCTACCGGCTAATACGCTACTGTAGTGCGGTCCATCCTCCCATATCTCCCGGGGGGAAACAACACCCCCAGCATAACAGTGGTGCCCCCCTACCCACGGAATGATGTGTTGGGGATAAGGGTTCCGCACGGACAATTATGTTTGTTACCTTCCTGTCAGCAAACAAGCTCCTGTTAGCTAGCAAGTAAACAGTCTTGACGTTGAAGTTGAATAAAGCCAGATTTTATTTTGCAAGCTACATTTTGTGTCGTCGTTATTAGTCAACAACATTGCATGCATAATTTCGTCACGTTAGTGTCACATGATTTCCATTAACGTGACGTTTCGTCTCGTTGTCGTCAAGGGAAAAAGCTTCGTTGACGACCATATTTAGTCATCATTTTTGTTGACTAAATTAACACTGCTCAGGAATCAGGATTGCTAAAGCTCATTAGCCTGATGAACATTTGGCTACTTCAAATCATTGAACGTACACTTTGCATGGTTGCAATAGTCCAGTCCTGTGTTCAATTCTACACCCCATTAAGAACCCTTTCAGATTCTGTCCTTTTAATAACCGGCTTATGATGCTTCATGCTTGATGTCACTGGTGGCAAAAGATGAAAGCTTCCTGTCTTCTGTCCCTGACGATGACAATGTCTCCATGTGGATTATTATCTAATCCAGTCCGACTGGAAAGTAGTCGCACCGTTGCACAGGATTAACGGCTGTGTTAGAAAATAATCCCAAACACTTTGCTGAGTTTTCCTCAGCTGGTTAGGTCACTCTATAGTCTAGTTGTGGATATTAGGTCAGTTATTTTGGAATAAAAGTACATTCATCAAATTAATGTATTGTGAATTAAATGTGATTTGTTCTCTACTTTGCTATTTTTGCTGCATGACTTCATACAAGACAACACAACACAACACAACACAATACAATACAATACAACACAACACAATACAATACAATACAACACAACACAACACAATACCACACAATACAACACAACACAACACAGCACAACACAACACAACACAACGCAGTACAATACAATACAATACAGTACAGTACAATACAATACAACTCAACACAACACGACATGACATGACATGACGCGACACGACATGACATGACACGACACGACACACCATGACACGACGCGACACGACATGACATGACTCAACTCAACACAACACAACACAACTCAACTCAACTCAACTCAACTCAACACAACTAAACTCAACTCAACTCAACTCAACTCAACTCAACTCAACTCAACCCAACCCAACCCAACCCAACTCAACTCAACCCAACCCAACCCAACCCAACTCAACTCAACTCAACCCAACCCAACCCAACCCAACCCAACCCAACTCAACTAAACTCAACTCAACACAATTTAACTAAATTCAACACAGCTCAGCTCAGCTCAGAGGTTTTGCTGGTTAAGGAAATTAAAAAAGGAACACTGTGTGTGTATGTTTGTTTCGTATGGGGTCAATGGCAGAACTGTTGTTGACATGGTTCATGCTAAATGCCAGGGGCATTTGGGTTATTTATCTCCTCCTCCACGTTGACGGCTGTTCCATCTCCCCGTCTCTCGAAGTCCGTAACCTGGGCGTCACCCTCGACTCCACACTTTCATTTCACTCCCACATCAAATCCGTTACCAAGTCTGCCTTCTACCATCTTAAAAACATCTCCCGTCTCCGACCCTCACTCTCAGATTCTGTGGCTGAGACCCTGATCCACTCATTCATCACCTCCCGGTTGGACTACTGCAACGGAGTCCTGTTCGGGGTACCCAGCAAAGCCCTGGACAGGCTCCAGTATGTACAGAAATCAGCTGCCAGGGTTCTCACTCACACCAAGCCCTGGCAGCACATCACCCCCACCCTCATCCACATCGACTGGCTCCCAGTCAAGTTCCGCATCTCTTTCAAACTCCTGCTCCTCACCTACAAGTCCCTCCATGCCCTCGCCCCCCGATACCTGTCTGATCTCCTCCACCAGCACACTCCATCCCGGAATCTCCAATTCTCCGATCTGGGTCTCTTCTTCCTCCCTCGCACCAAGTTGCGGACTTTTGGTGACAGAGCCTTCAGCGTGGCGTCCCCTACCCTCTGGAACTCTCTCCCCCCTGAAATCCGCAACGCCCCAACCCTGGACACCTTCAAAACTGCTCTCAAAACACACCAAGGCTTTCCCCCATTAGTTAGTTTAGATTAGATTAGGTTCATTATCCCTTACCTGCCCTCATCCTCCCCCTTTTTCCCTTTCCCCTATTGCCCCCTTTCCCTAGCCCTCTTGATTGTAAAGCGACCTTGGGTTTCCTGAAAGGCGCTATAGAAATTTGATTTATTATTATTATTATTATTTGTCAGTCCAATGTTTTATGATATGAGTGAGCCATGGGGTTATGTCAGGCCAGCATAATCAGATGTATGTGAGAGCATGATACGGACGGCTGTGGGATAATATGTAACGGATTGCATGTAATGGGATTAAAATAATCTGATTCCAAAAATAGTGGTAATTAATTGGAATTACTGTTACTGGAAAAACACACAAATCAGAGGGTGGAGGCAGGCTGAGGAGGTTCTGAGGGACTGCAAGGGTTGGTAGGAGGAGAGGAGGCAGGCTGAGGAGGATCTGTCTGAGGGACTGAGAGGGTTGGTAGGCGGAGAGGAGGCAGGCTGAGGAGGATCTGTCTGAGGGACTGAGAGGGTTGGTAGGCGGAGAGGAGGCAGGCTGAGGAGGATCTGAGGGACTGAGGGGGTTGGTAGGAGGAGAGGAGGCAGGCTGAGGAGGATCTGTCTGAGGGACTGAGAGGGTTGGTAGGAGGAGAGGAGGCAGGCTGAGGAGGATCTGAGGGACTGAGAGGGTTGGTAGGTGGAGAGGAGACAGGCTGAGGAGGATCTGTCTGAGGGACTGAGGGGGTTGGTAGGAGGAGAGGAGACAGGCTGAGGAGGATCTGAGGGACTGAGGGGGTTGGTATAGTTGGTATATGGTGAAGGCTGAGAAGTGGCTAGAAAACGATTCTCGTTCCCACCTCGGTGGACTACACAATTTTCACTCTGGGCTAAAGATCTATTGGTGTAGATTTAGGAATAAAAAGTTCTCCATTGACAAACCTGCCCGCTTTAGGGTGGCCGGGTAGCGCAGCGGACTAAGCGTCTGTCTACCACCGCAGATACAGTGGGATCGAATCCAACTGCCAGCGGTACCTCCGGCTTGGTCGACCGTCCGTGCTGACACAATTGGCAGTGTCAGTGGGTGGGAAGCCGGTGAGGGGGGGTCCTGGTCGTTGTAAACAGCGACTCCTACAGTTCGGTCGGGGCGCCTGCACAGCAAGGGAAGGATCTGGGTGAGGTAGTGTGATCCTTCCACACGTTACACTCTCCCAGTGAGAGTCCGCGCTGCCAGGTGAAAAGAAGCGGTTGATTGGCTACAGATGTGTCGGAAGGAAGCATGTGATAGCCTCCACTCTCCCAGACCGACGGTAGGGGGCAGAGCACGCAACGACCAGGAAGGGGATTGGGAATTGGCATGATGACGGAAAAAGGAGGGGGGAAAAGATTTAAATTATTATTATTTATTTTTTAAATGCCCGTTTTGCGCAATCATAATTTTAAAGTCGGGACTAGATCTTTCCTCGCGAACGGATACTTTGTCACCACAGAGTTTTATTTTACGCAATTGGTGCAAGTTCGGTCACGTATCTGGCGCTCGACCAATAGCAGCTCTCTTTGGTGCCTAGTTACAGACAACAAGAGATTTGTGTAAACAGTAGGAATGGAAGCAACGGAAAAGCAGTACACATCGACGAGTACAGAAGAGGAGGAAAATGGAGAAAAACCACCTTCTAAAGTTCGCAAAACAATTTTTGAACAATATTATATGGATCTCACGTCCGTTCAGAAAGAAAGTGTACAAGATTTTACACAGACACGGTGGGATAGATATAGAAACTCCGTCGAGCGGTGGCTTAAATTGCCAGGCGAGAAACGTATCATTCCAGATACATACCAACATTGTTTAGAGTTTGCCAATGTCGAGTTTGCCAATGTTCCTGGAGATTCTGGTTTTGCTATAGGCGTTTTATCGACAAAAAACGCTTGGATACAGCTGCGAAACGGGCTATGTGTTCTGCAGCTCAAGATGTGGATGCAGGAGAGGCTGAGCTTACCATTGTGGGCAGGGACATCAACGTGTACATAGCACATGGAAAGCTGTGTCACTGTGTGACTGTAACAAACGGTTCACAAACTCTCTGTGCTGTTGATGATCTAACATGTGACCATGAGGAACGTGACACCAGGGTGTTTATACACGCACAACAACATGCTGCACAGATCTCAAACCATAGTCATCAAGAGCCCTGATACAGATGTGGCAGTGATTGCTGCAAGTCTGCAGGCAGAACTGCCATGTCGGTTGTATTTTTTCACAGGAGTTGGCAACAGAACAAGGATCATTGACATAGCTAAGGTGTCATCAGCCCTTGGCACCAATGTGTGTTCAGCACTTATTGGGATCCATACCTTGCTCAGGTTGTGACTCTACTAGTGCCTTTCATGGCAAGGGCAAGAGGAAAGCATTTACTGTTGCCTGTGAAAAAAAGGACTACCTGACTGCATTTACAGAACTGGGTAGCAGTTTTACCCTAGACCAGTCTACCTTTGATGGTCATAGCAAATATGTGTGCCACCTGTATGGCCAGCCATCAGCTAAGAATGTGAATGATGCAAGATATAAAGCATTCTGCATGGCATCATCGGCTTTGCCAGAACTCTCTATGCCCCCGACAAGTGACGCATTGTACCAACACTGCAAAAGGGCAAATGTCCAAGCAGCTATAATGAGACATTCATTGAAAGCTGTAATGTGTGCCCCTTCACCCGTTGGCAATGGGTGGCACATCGAAGGATGGGGAGTTAACAGTGACCTGGATGACTACAAATCCAAAAAATGTGAAAAGAGTGAAAATTGTGTAGTCCGCTGAGGTGGGAACGGGATGAAAGATTACGGCCTTCACCTTACGGCCTAGTAGGGGGGGCAGGAGGCAGGCTGAATTTGACAATTGGGTGGATATGGAGGTTGAGGATCATGCCAGGGTTGCATCATGTCTGGGAGGAAGGGGACACAGTGGTGCCACCAATGGCGAGCGTCTGGCCGTTGAGTCTGCTTGTGGACTTGTAGTACATGTGGACATTTTGTTGCATCCAGACAGGAGTCAATGTGTGAGAGAGAGAGAGAGAGAGAGGGTGGATGGTGGGGGGAGTTGGTGCTGAGGTTTATCTGAGTGTCATCGGCATAGCAGCGGAAGTCCAGGTTTAAATGGCAGAGAATCTGAAACCAAGAGGGAGGATGTAGAGATGATGAAAAGGAGTGAGCCGAGTACAGAACCCTGGGGAACACCTTGTGTGACTGTGGATGAGACAGAGGAGTGGTTGTGTAGCACGCACAGACACACACACACAGACACACAGATACAGACACAGACACACACGCACGCACGCACGCACGCACGCACACACACACACACACACACACACACACACACACACACACACACACACACACACACACACACACACACACACACACACACACACACACACACACACACACACACACACACACACACACACACACACACACACACACACACACACACACACATACACACGTTACCTCCAGCTGTGAGGGTATGTGAAAGAAGCTTTTGAATCCACACAACCCTGTTGTTTTCTAATGAAACGGAGTCTGGCTTGATCTTTATGGCTTATGTGTGTGTGTGGCCTACTTACCTACGACTGCAGTGTGTTTAGGGTAGCGGCTCTGTTGTCACTTAACCTTTGACCTCCTAACTCAAGGGGTCAACGGCCAGCTAGCCAGCGGAAACACAGACACACACACACAGAGAATCAGAAACAGGCAAGGAGAGAGAGTGAGTAAGAGTGAAAGGATGGCAAGAATTGGAATGGAGAGAGAAAGTGAATTATGTATGTGTGTGTGTGTGAGAGAGAAAGAGAGACAGAGAGAGAGAGAGAGAGAGAGAGAGAGAGGGGTGAGTAGTGAGCTATAAGAATAGCTTGAAATAATAAAGTACTATCTATAAGCAAAATTCCATAGTATAAAACATATTGTAAAACATATTATAAAGCATATTGTAAAACATATTATAAAACAAAACATATTGTGAAACATATTGTAAAACATAGCATAAAGCATATTGTAAAACATATTATAAAGCATATTGTAAAACATATTGTAAAACATATTATAAAACATATTGTAAAACATATTGTGAAACATATTATAAAACATATTGTAAAACATATTGTGAAACATATTGTAAAACATGAAACATATTGTAAAACATGAAACATTGTAAAAAAAATAAAAAAAAGTTATGAAACAGATTGTAAAACATATTATAAAACATATTGGTAACACTTTAATTGTTGTTATAATACAGCCCATGTTTTACAGTGTAATTACCCGTAACTTACGGTGTAACTACGGTGTAACTTCCTTTACCAATATATCATAAAACATACTGTAAAACATATTGTAAAACATTTCACGAGTTGCTGTGAGTTGTCCAATTAAAAAGATGTTGGGCTCATTTCAATCTTAACTACCTGTAAAATGGTCAGGGAACATAAAGTACATTGTGATACAAGACATTTGTAGCCCTGCAGGCAATTTGGTATTCATTCGTTTTATCATTAGTTTGTCAACTTTGCAGTGAATTCTTCATGGTCGCTCAGGAGGAGACACACAGCTCCTCAGGAGGAGACACACAGCTCCTCAGGAGGAGACACACAGCTCCTCAGGAGGAGACACACAGCTCCTCAGGAGGAGACACACAGCTCCCCAGGAGGAGACACACAGCTCCTCAGGAGGAGACACACAGCTCCTCAGGAGGAGACACACAGCTCCCCAGGAGGAGACACACAGCACTTCAGGAGGAGACACACAGCTCTTCAGGAGGAGACACACAGCTCCTCAGGAGGAGACACACGGCTCTTCAGGAGGAGACACACAGCTCCTCAGGAGGAGACACACAGCTCTTCAGGAGGAGACACACAGCTCCTCAGGAGGAGACACACAGCTCCTCAGGAGGAGACACACAGCTCTTCAGGAGGAGACACACAGCTCTTCAGGAGGAGACACACAGCTCCTCAGGAGGAGACACACAGCTCCTCAGGAGGAGACACACAGCTCTTCAGGAGGAGACACACAGCTCCTCAGGAGGAGACACACAGCTCCTCAGGAGGAGACACACGGCTCCTCAGGAGGAGACACACAGCTCCTCAGGAGGAGACACACAGCTCCTCAGGAGGAGACACACAGCTCCTCAGGAGGAGACACACATCTTCATCTCATTATATCAAGATATTTTCTTCTATGAGAAACCAGGCTACCTGGTTACTAACTGAATGAATGCAATGCACTTACATACAAAAATACCGTTAAGGCGACGTGTCCACAGCCAGCTTTTTATGAGTCGTCAGCTCCTTTCTGTCATTCATTTCTGTGCTACAGACGCGACAGGCGCGCTCCTTTTCCCAGCGCCGCGCCTCGCGTTTTAGCGCTCTCGGCGGCTAGCGTTTTTGGGCGGGGCGCTCGCAGCGCATAAAGTTGAAAATAGTTCAACTTTTGGAGAGGAGCGCCGCTCATCAAGGTCACTTTTTTCGACCGACCAATCAAAATCGAGCAAGTGGCGGAGCCGCGAGACGCTCTGGAAACGCTCCTCTGAGCATGCATATTTTTTATTTTCAAAGCGGTCCGCCTTGAAAAAAACTTCGTCTGTGGACACGGCGCCTAAGAATACCAACACAAAACAACTGATTTGGTCACTTCCTGGTCTCACAGCTTGTTTCTATGTGGCTGTGTGGTCTCTACAGCTTGTGGGGGGAACGCATTGATCACACTCTTACATAGTGAGATCAGTTCAGAGAGCTCCTGTATAAATATTGGTGAGTGTCTAGGCGGGCGGTATATTGTGACAATAATATACCGCCCGCCTAGACACTCACCAATATTTATACAGGAGCTCTCTGAACTGATCTCACTATGTGTTACCGGATATGATAAGGTGATCCTAAATGGAGACCTGAACATCCATTTTAATAAGAAAACAGACTCCAAAACTATGGAACTAAAAAATCTACTGGATAGCTTTGACCTAATACAGCATATAACAAATGCAACTCACCGGCTTGGGAATACACTAGACTTAGTTATAACAACAACTGGGCTAAGCATAACAAATATCTCAATAACTGAATTACCTCTCTCCGACCATCACTGTATATTTTTTGATACTCAAATAACCCTTACTAAAACAAAAAAAGAAATCATAGTTAAAAAGAGGCTCCTAAACGACAAAGCTGAATCAAAGTTCATTGATCTTATCAGACTACATGAACCACACAATCATGACAGCTCTCTAAATGAAATGGTAGAAAATCTCAATGATGCAATGTCATCTATATTAAATTCTGTCGCCCCATTAAAAACGAAAAAGAAGAAAACTAGAGCCTCGCCCTGGTTAAACTATAATACGGTCAACAAAGAAAAAAGGAAATGTCGTGCAGCGGAGCGAAAATGGAGAAAAACAAAAACCACCATATGCTGTGATATATACAAAGATGCTTTAACTGCTTATAATAAAACCATCCGCTTAGCAGGGAAAGATTACTTCTCTAAAATCATTACAGAAAATGCTGGAAACTCCAGAATCCTCTTTTCCACTAATAATGTACTACTCAACACTGCCCCTACACCTCCTCAGTCATCAACGGTTAAGTGTGAAGAACTTGCACTATTCTTTAACAACAAAATAACCTTGATCAGGGCCAGCATTACTCATGATGGAAATAAAGTTGATTGCGGCAAACCGTGCAATGTAACCATGAGAAGTTTCACATGCATCACATTAGATGTACTCTGCAAAACTGTCTCAGAATGTAACTCCTCCACCTCAGACATTGACCCTATACCTACAGCTTTCTTCAAACGGGTATTTAATAGTGTTTCAAGCCCTGTGCTAGATATCATAAACACTTCCCTTAGGACTGGTATTTTCCCGGATGCCTTTAAAACAGCAGTTGTAAAGCCATTACTAAAAAAACCTAACTTGGATAGTAATGAAATGGCAAATTATCGTCCAATATCCAACCTACCATTCATTAGTAAAGTACTTGAAAAGATAGTTTCAGTTCAAATAAATTCCTTTCTTGAAGAAAACAACATCTTAGAAGAATTTCAGTCAGGATTCAGAAAATATCATAGCACTGAAACTGCCCTCACCAAAATAATCAGTGACCTCAGACTAAACTCTGACGAGAATAAGATCTCCATCCTTATCCTGTTAGATCTCAGTGCAGCATTTGATACAATCGATCACGATATTCTAATCGATCGTCTTGAAAACCATGTCGGTTTCTCAGACCATGTGCTGGGCTGGTTTAAAACATACATCAGAGGGAGGAAATTCTATGTTAAACTAGGAGATCACATGTCTGATATATACGACAACAACTATGGAGTTGCACAAGGGAGTTGCTTAGGTCCTTTACTCTTCTCCCTTTACATGTTACCGCTGGGTGATATCATCAGAGAACATAATGTAGATTTCCATAGCTATGCGGATGATACACAACTGTACATATCTGCTGAACCAAATGATACAGCGATTAGCTCCATTACAGACTGCTTACTGGCAATAAATAAATGGATGAGTAAGAACTTCCTGAAACTAAACGAGAACAAAACTGAAATTCTAATTATCGGCTCCAAAACTAAAAAAGAAACATTAATAAAGAACCTGGGGGGACTAACCCCTTGGATCAAATCTGAGGTCACTAGTCTTGGGGTTATCATAGATTCAGAACTGAACTTCAATTCTCATATTAGCAAAGTGACGAAAACATCGTTCTTCCATCTCAGAAATATAGCAAAAGTACGACCATTTATTAATCAGAACGATGCTGAGAAGCTAATTCATGCATTCATATCTAGCCGGTTAGACTACTGTGAGGTTTTGTCCGCTGCTCACCAACTTTCTCTGTCTTCTTTAAGCCTACTGTTAGGAATTCCCTACTCACTCTCTCTAGCCCCCACCCTCTCGTTCTTTACTCTCAGTGGCCACACCTGTTCGATTATCAATTACCTCTCGCACCTGTGGTGGCAGGCTAATTAGTTCCCCTGTGGGCTTTAAATACCAGGGCGCTTCCCCTCGTTTCGGCGTGGGGTCGTGTTGTATACTTGCCGAGTCATATTCTCTAAACATCTAGACTCTTTCGGGAGATCCTCTGTCTGCCTATGCTGTTTTATCTCCGGCGTGAGACGAGGTGCAAGCTTTGGCCACCTGTCGCCGTTTGCCTGGAGGGAGACATAGTACTGCGCTCTCTAATCCTCTACGGGAGGTATTCCAGTGTTCCACTCCAGACCAGCGCGCCAGATGCGCTCAAGCCTTCGTCTGCTGTCGCCGTAGCCTGTGGAGGAGACTGTTCTGCGCTCCCTGTAACTTCCACGGGAGGCACCCCAGCGTTCCACTGCAGACCCCAGCGCAGCTGTTCGTCCTGACGCACATCCAGACCAGCGCGCCAGATGCGCTCAAGCCTTCGTCTGCTGTCGCCGTAGCCTGTGGAGGAGACTGTTCTGCGCTCCCTGTAACTTCCACGGGAGGCACCCCAGCGTTCCACTGCAGACCCCAGCGCAGCTGTTCGTCCTGACGCACATCTAGACCAACGCGCATCTTCCGGACCCTCGGGCTTGGCACGCTCTCCAGTCACCAGCGCGCAACGCGCATCTGCAAGGGCTTGGCACGCTCTCCAGTCACCAGCGCGCAACGCGCATCTTCAAGGGCTTGGCACGCTCTCCAGTCTCCAGCGCGCAACGCGCATCTTCAAGGGCTTGGCACGCTCTCCAGTCTCCAGCGCGCAACGCGCATCTTCAAGGGCTTGGCACGCTCTCCAGTCTCCAGCGCGCAACGCGCATCTTCCAAGGATCCTCGTGCTTGGCACACTCCTCCTCGCAGACGCCACTGCGAGACGCCACCGCCACTGTTCCAGCACTCTGTTCCTCGGCTCGGACAGCCAGCCACCCGGTGGCGATGCCCTCGCCCCGCTGCTGTCCCTGTACCTTTACGCATACGCCTGGGTGAGTTTTGATTGTGATGTCACTCACCCAGCGTAGTGCCCTTGCCCCCGTTCCCGCTGCTGTCCCTGTACCTTTACGCATACGCCTGGGTGAGTTTTGATTGTGATGTCACTCACTCAGCGTAATGCTTTTTGCCCCCGTTCCCGCTGCTGTCCCTGTACCTTTACGCATACGCCTGGGTGAGTTTTGATTGTGATGTCACTCACTCAGCGTAATGCTTTTTGCCCCCGTTCCCGCTGCTGTCCCTGTACCTTTACGCATACGCCTGGGTGAGTTTTGATTGTGATGTCACTCACTCAGCGTAATGCCTCTTGCCCCCGTTCCCGCTGCTGTCCCTGTACCTTTACGCATACGCCTGGGTGAGTTTTGATTGTGATGTCACTCACTCAGCGTAATGCCTCTTGCCCCCGTCTCGCTGCTGTTCCTGTACCATTACGCATACGCCTGGGTGAGTTTTGATTGTGATGTCACTCACCCAGCGTATTGCCTCCTTTAGTTCTCACTTAGATAGTATTTTTGGACATTACATCTCCCCCTGTGTGTTTGTCACACGAAGATATTATTATTTTGTTACTTTGATTATTTGGACTGTTCTGCATCTGCTCTGTTTGTTCCCTTTTGAATATTAACCCTCTCCTCTGTTCTGCAGAGCGGCCCAGATGTTTTCCCACCAGTCCCCAGTTCCTCTCTGTCCCCAGCCCGCCTCCGCGGGTCTCTGTCCCCAGTTCCTCCCTGTTCCCCAGCCCGCCTCCGCGGGCCTCAGTCCCTAGTCCTCTATCCCTAGCTCTCCTAGTCCCTAGTCCTCTCTCCCTAGTTCTCCTTGTCCCTAGTTTACCTAGTCTCTAGTTCCTCTGTCCCTAGGCGTTCCCTTAACCTTCCCTTAGGCGTTCCCTTACTTTCCCATAGTGTTCCCTTTTCCTGCCCGCCTCTTAAAGGCACTTTACCTTCCCCTCTTGTGTTATTCCAGTGTTTTGTGTTTTCTCCCTTAAAGGGACAGTGCCCTTTTTCCCTGTTCTCAATAAATATCTGTTTCTTGGCAAACCACCATACCTGTCTTGTGTTGTGCGATTGGGGTCGGTTACAAACCATAACAGTACGACCCCACCAAATCGACGACCCCAGCCAGCACAGACGGTGTATGTTGAGTTTGCCTTTTTTTTTCTTGTTCCCTCTAGCTCCCCTGTTAGCCCTGTTAGCTTCCCTGTTAGCCCAGTTTAGCTTCCTTGTTAGTCCTGTTTAGCTCCCTTGTTAGCCTGTTACTCCCCTGTTTAGCTTGTTAGTCTCCCCGGTTAGCTCCCCTGTTTGCTTCCCGTCTTGCCCTGTTTGACCCCCCTGTAGCTAGCCATGCCCTGGCAGCTAACCCAGTCCCTCAGCAGAGCCCCTGTCTGCTAGCCTTGCCCCGGCTGCTAGCACAGCCTCTATGTTTATGCAGCCCTTGCTGCTGGCATAGGCCCTGTAGCTAGCCTTGCCCTGGCAGCTAACCCAGTCCCTCAGCAGAGCCCCAGTCTGCTAGCTTAGCCCCGGCTGCTAGCACTGCCTCTATGTTAATGCAGCCTTGCAGCTGGCATAGGCCCTGTAGCTAGCCAGGCCCAAGCAGCTAACCCGGTCAGCTAGCAAGGTCAGTTTATCTCCCACTGCTAGGACTGCCTTTTCAGCTAGCAAGGTCAGTTATCTCTCACTGCTAGGACTGCCTTTTCAGCTAGCAAGGTCAGTTTTTCTCCCACTGCTAGGACTGCCTTTTCAGCTAGCAAGGTCAGTTTATCTCACACTGCTAGGACTGCCCTTCAGCTAGCAAGGTCAGTTTATCTCACACAGCTAGGACTGTCCTTCCAGCTAGCTTGTTCTCTCATGCTGGTCCAGCCCTGTCTGCCAGCCTAGCTCCGGCAGCTAGCGCAGCCTCTATGTTAATGTAGCAGTACAGCTGGCATAGGCCCTGTAGCTATCAGTGCCTTGGCAGCTACCCTTTCCCCCTGCTAGCCTAGCTCGGCAGCTAGCGCAGCCTCTATGTTGATGTAGCAGTACAGCTAGCATAGGCCCTGTAGCTATCAGTGCCTTGGCAGCTACCCTTTCCCTCTGCTAGCCCTTTCCCGGTGCTACCATGGTTACCCCTTAGCTACCCTGCTTGCCCCTCAGTTCCTCTAGACCAGTTCTCTAGACCAGTTCTCTAGGCCAGTTCTCTAAACCAGTTCTCTAGACCGGTTCTCTAGGCCAGTTCTCTTGGCCAGTTCTCTAGGCTAGTTCTCTGACCCAGTTCCTCCTGACCCGGTTCCTCTAGGCCCGGTTTCCTCTAGGCCAGTTCCTCCTGTTGCCCCTCTGCTACCCTAGTTACCCCTCGGCGACCCTGTTTCTTTTGCTAGCCCCACTCTTGTGGTGGCTTCCCCTGCTGGCTTGGCCAGTACCTTTTGTTTTTGTCTTGTTTTGCCCCCTGCCACTCTGTCTGTATTTGTTTTGGGTCGCCAGGTGGCTCCCGTTGAGGGGGGGGTACTGTGAGGTTTTGTCCGCTGCTCACCAACTTTCTCTGTCTTCTTTAAGCCTACTGTTAGGAATTCCCTACTCACTCTCTCTAGCCCCCACCCTCTCGTTCTTTACTCTCAGTGGCCACACCTGTTCGATTATCAATTACCTCTCGCACCTGTGGTGGCAGGCTAATTAGTTCCCCTGTGGGCTTTAAATACCAGGGCGCTTCCCCTCGTTTCGGCGTGGGGTCGTGTTGTATACTTGCCGAGTCATATTCTCTAAACATCTAGACTCTTTCGGGAGATCCTCTGTCTGCCTATGCTGTTTTATCTCCGGCGTGAGACGAGGTGCAAGCTTTGGCCACCTGTCGCCGTTTGCCTGGAGGGAGACATAGTACTGCGCTCTCTAATCCTCTACGGGAGGTATTCCAGTGTTCCACTCCAGACCAGCGCGCCAGATGCGCTCAAGCCTTCGTCTGCTGTCGCCGTAGCCTGTGGAGGAGACTGTTCTGCGCTCCCTGTAACTTCCACGGGAGGCACCCCAGCGTTCCACTGCAGACCCCAGCGCAGCTGTTCGTCCTGACGCACATCCAGACCAGCGCGCCAGATGCGCTCAAGCCTTCGTCTGCTGTCGCCGTAGCCTGTGGAGGAGACTGTTCTGCGCTCCCTGTAACTTCCACGGGAGGCACCCCAGCGTTCCACTGCAGACCCCAGCGCAGCTGTTCGTCCTGACGCACATCTAGACCAACGCGCATCTTCCGGACCCTCGGGCTTGGCACGCTCTCCAGTCACCAGCGCGCAACGCGCATCTGCAAGGGCTTGGCACGCTCTCCAGTCACCAGCGCGCAACGCGCATCTTCAAGGGCTTGGCACGCTCTCCAGTCTCCAGCGCGCAACGCGCATCTTCAAGGGCTTGGCACGCTCTCCAGTCTCCAGCGCGCAACGCGCATCTTCAAGGGCTTGGCACGCTCTCCAGTCTCCAGCGCGCAACGCGCATCTTCCAAGGATCCTCGTGCTTGGCACACTCCTCCTCGCAGACGCACCCCGAGGCGTCTCTCTGTTCCGACGCGCACACCAAGGTGTGGCGCGCACTCTGTTCCTCGGCTCCGACAGCGGCTACCCGGTGGACGACACCCTCGCCACCGCCACTGTTCCGACGCGCACACCAAGGTGTGGCGCGCACTCTGTTCCTCGGCTCCGACAGCGGCTACCCGGTGGACGACACCCTCGCCACCGCCACTGTTCCGACGCGCACACCAAGGTGTGGCGCGCACTCTGTTCCTCGGCTCCGACAGCGGCTACCCGGTGGACGACACCCTCGCCACCGCCACTGTTCCAGCACTCTGTTCCTCGGCTCCGACAGTCGGCTACCCGGTGGACGACACCCTCGCCACCGCCACTGTTCCAGCACTCTGTTCCTCGGCTCGGACAGCCAGCCACCCGGTGGCGATGCCCTCGCCCCGCTGCTGTCCCTGTACCTTTACGCATACGCCTGGGTGAGTTTTGATTGTGATGTCACTCACCCAGCGTAGTGCCCTTGCCCCCGTTCCCGCTGCTGTCCCTGTACCTTTACGCATACGCCTGGGTGAGTTTTGATTGTGATGTCACTCACTCAGCGTAATGCTTTTTGCCCCCGTTCCCGCTGCTGTCCCTGTACCTTTACGCATACGCCTGGGTGAGTTTTGATTGTGATGTCACTCACTCAGCGTAATGCTTTTTGCCCCCGTTCCCGCTGCTGTCCCTGTACCTTTACGCATACGCCTGGGTGAGTTTTGATTGTGATGTCACTCACTCAGCGTAATGCCTCTTGCCCCCGTTCCCGCTGCTGTCCCTGTACCTTTACGCATACGCCTGGGTGAGTTTTGATTGTGATGTCACTCACTCAGCGTAATGCCTCTTGCCCCCGTCTCGCTGCTGTTCCTGTACCATTACGCATACGCCTGGGTGAGTTTTGATTGTGATGTCACTCACCCAGCGTATTGCCTCCTTTAGTTCTCACTTAGATAGTATTTTTGGACATTACATCTCCCCCTGTGTGTTTGTCACACGAAGATATTATTATTTTGTTACTTTGATTATTTGGACTGTTCTGCATCTGCTCTGTTTGTTCCCTTTTGAATATTAACCCTCTCCTCTGTTCTGCAGAGCGGCCCAGATGTTTTCCCACCAGTCCCCAGTTCCTCTCTGTCCCCAGCCCGCCTCCGCGGGTCTCTGTCCCCAGTTCCTCCCTGTTCCCCAGCCCGCCTCCGCGGGCCTCAGTCCCTAGTCCTCTATCCCTAGCTCTCCTAGTCCCTAGTCCTCTCTCCCTAGTTCTCCTTGTCCCTAGTTTACCTAGTCTCTAGTTCCTCTGTCCCTAGGCGTTCCCTTAACCTTCCCTTAGGCGTTCCCTTACTTTCCCATAGTGTTCCCTTTTCCTGCCCGCCTCTTAAAGGCACTTTACCTTCCCCTCTTGTGTTATTCCAGTGTTTTGTGTTTTCTCCCTTAAAGGGACAGTGCCCTTTTTCCCTGTTCTCAATAAATATCTGTTTCTTGGCAAACCACCATACCTGTCTTGTGTTGTGCGATTGGGGTCGGTTACAAACCATAACAACTACTGTAATGCACTTTTCACAGGTCTCCCTAAGAAAACCACAGAGAGGCTTCAGCTAATCCAAAACTCTGCAGCCCGACTGCTAACTAGAACCAAAAGGAGAGAGCACATTAGTCCAGTCCTAGCCGCTTTACACTGGCTTCCTGAACATTTAGAATTGACTTTAAGGTCCTTCTCCTTACATACAAAGCTCTAAATGGACAGGGACCTAGCTACATCGCCAACACTCTAATAAATTACACACCAGCAAGAACACTGCGATCATCAGCTGCTGGACTACTAGAGGCTCCCAGAAGCAGTCAAAAGAGGATCGGTAATGCAGCCTTTATCAACTATGCCCAAAACTATGGAACAAACTAACCCAAAACATCAGGGAAGCCAACTCGCTAGACATCTTTAAAAGACAGCTTAAAACCTATCTCTTTGCTCAGGCATTTCACTGATAGATATCTGCTACCACCTAGTGGCAAGAGGAAACATCAGGGATATCCTGACACAACTTGTATTTATTCTTACCCTGCCTACTCTTTTACACTGCCTATCAAATTCATGTGTCGGTTATTGCACTTTTACTTCTTACTGATGACTATTTTTAAACTGAATCATTTTAAACTATTCTTATTATTTGCTAGATCCAAATGTGAAACACTGATTATTTATGACTATTTTAAACTGAATCATTTTATTCTTATTATTTGCTAGATCCAAATGTGAAACACTGTGATTATTTGTTCATGAATTACAGGAGTATTACTGAATAGAGAGCCTATTAGGATGCTAGATCCTAATGTGAAACACTGTGATTTGCCATATCTTGCTATGCTCGCTCATGCCTGTTATTTTTATGTCCGTTCTATTTTATAATTTTTTGACTATTTTTAAACTGAATCATTTTAAACTATTTTTACTATTTGTGTTACTGAAAACTGTAAGCGGAGAGCCTATTGGGATGCTAGATCCTAATGTGAAACACTGTGATTCTACCTGTCTATCTTTTTATGCTCGCTTATGCCTGTATTTTTTGCTGTTGTGAAGCACTTTGAACTGCAACCTCTGTATGAAAAGTGCTATACAAATAAAGTTTATATTATTATTATTAGCTGTCCATCATGTTCGCACACACACACACACACACACACACACACACACACACACACACACACACAACACACCACACACACACACACCACTCACTCACCTCACTCACTCACTCACTCACTCACTCACTCACTCACTCACTCACTCACTCACTCACTCACTCACTCACTCACTCACTCACAATCACACTCTCACACATACACACACACAAGAGAGAGAGAGAGAGAGAGAGAGAGAGAGAGAGAGAGAGAGAGAAGAGAGAGAGAGAGAGAGAGAGAGAGAGAGAGAGAGAAAGAGAGAGAGGAGAGGGGAGCTGAAATGTACTTCATGCCAATACAGTTTACTGAATTGAATTGAGAGAGGGGGGGGCCTAATTTTTGTCTATTTATTTATTTTTGATATTATGTTCTTTATGTTTTGTATGTTGAAGTGTATTGTCTATGTTGTTGAAAAATGTTTATAAAAACTTAAGTTTAAAAAAAGAGAGTGGGGCATGGTGATTTACTGAGTGCTTTTGCAAGATTAATAAAACATCAATGTGACTTGGCAACAACATATCCTCACAAAATAACCTGATGTATTAACGTTAGTCTTTGACATAGACCTGCATCTATGAGATGAGAGGGCGAGAGGGAGGAAAGAAAGAAAGAGAGAGAGAGAGAGAGAGAGAGAGAGAGAGAGACACACACACACACAGAGACACAGAGAGACAGAGAGACAGAGAGAGAGCATAGAAGTGAGTGAGAGGGAGGGAGAGAGAAGAAAGGAAAGGTTCTCTCACCACTACAAACACAATCTCAACTCTTACTATAAATGTGAGGTATATTCACAAATATACATTGTATACTTTAGTATATTAGTTTTGTATTCAGAAAGTATACTAAAGTTAGGTTCAGTGACCTCTAGACAAAAGTGCCCTGCTTTTGTTTGAAATATTTTGTTGGTCTGATGTGTTTTACAGTCACAAAATACAGTTATTACAATTAAAACTCATACTTACATTTGTTCTATGTTAGTCCTTCCAATCTAGAGCTCTCATTCTCTCTCTCTCTCTCTCTCTCTCTCTCTCTCTCTCTCTCTCTTCTCTCTCCCTCACCTAGATTGGATGTAGTGTTGTGTTAGCGCGAGGCGTGGTCTGGAGCGCTGTTTTTTTTAACTGAACCAAACTGAATGATTGGATTATAATGGCATGTACTGTATGCAGCCTATAGGTCAG
>NW_028172266.1:52988-76488 GCF_963971535.1 Notolepis coatsorum
AGTGTCGGGGGCAGCGAGCGTGAGCCTCCCACGCGTTACTCCTCGCCACTGAGAGATCGAGCTGCGCAGGTGAAAAGATGCGACTGCTGTTACCTCAAGTACCGGAGGAGACTTGTGCTATGTATGACTAAGTCCACATTGCAGCCGGCTTGTGGGAGGCAAGAAACAGCGTTCGTGACAGGGGAGGGTTGAATTGGATGATACGAAATTGGGATGGGAGAAAATATAGAAAATGGGAGAAAAACTAATTAAAATGGTTGGACCTGCAAGATTTGTACTTTGTACTTTGTAGGTCTGGATTTTAAATGTAAGGAGTAAAAACTATGTTTTTTTTCTCCTAAATGTATTGAGTAAAAGTACAAGTATACAAACCTAATAATACTTGAGTAAAGTACAAATCCCCCAAAACAGTACTTAAGTATTGTAACGAAGTACAATTACTCAAGTACTTTACACCCCTGCAAATAACACACCTGATTTAGCAGGGGGGGAGGGTGGGGTATGTGCAAAGACCTGCTGTTCTACACTCTTAACAAAAGAGGTGCTAAATAGCATTAAAAGTGGTGCTTTGGCTTGTAATCATCTACAGGCTGCGTAAAAATAACACACCTGATCTAGCAGGGGAGGGAAGGTGGGGTGTGTGCAAAGACCTCCCACCCCCTCTACGACCAGCTAGTCAAGATGAGAAGCACGTTCAGTCACAGACTCATACCCCCCCCCCCCACTCAACTAACCGCCTCGGCCAGTCCTTCATACCAGCGGCCATCAGGCTCCACAACAGTGGGCAGGGACTGCTGCCAGACATCCAACTACTAAACTAAAAGGACAATATACTACCTTATGCATACCGCACTTTATGTGAATACTGTATACTTCATCAGATCATATATTTAAAAAAACATATATTTTAGCATTTTAGCATTTAGCATTTCCAGACTATATATTAGATTAGATTTAGATTAGTGGATTAGATTATATATTGTAACTATTATTGTAGGGCAAATATAACTGAGAGGGCAGGGCATACATACATCTCGCACCTTGTTGACCATTATGCACATGTCCAGAGTTAATTATGTTATGTTAAGCATATTGATTTGTTATATTGTTTACACTGCTTTCTACAACCTGTACCTCCCCTCCCCCTCCCCATGCTGCTATGATGCCTGAATTTCCCCAAGGGGATCAATAAAGGAATATCTTATCTATCTTATCTTATCTTAGGACCTGCTCTTCTCCACTCTTAAGAAAATGGGTGCTGAATAGCACTAAAGGTAGTTATTTGGCTCGTAATCATCTACAAAATGCATAAAAAGTGATGGCAATTTTTTTTTATAAAACAGGCAAAAAAGTTAATATATAATACTTTTTTGTGGGCTGGGGCTTAGGAAGGAGGAGTAGCACCAGGAATGGCTAACAATGGCTCCTACTTTTCTTCACCGTTGGCTGCTAGAGGCTGGGGGTCTTCATCAGGCTAGAGGCTGGGGGTCTTCATCAGGGTAGAGGCTGGGGGTCTTCATCAGGGTAGAGGCTGGGGGTCTTCATCAGGGTAGAGGACAGGGGTCTTCATCAGGGTAGAGGCTGGGGGTCTTCATCAGGCTAGAGGCTGGGGGTCTTCATCAGGGTAGAGGCTGGGGGTCTTCATCAGGCTAGAGGCTGGGGGTCTTCATCAGGCTAGAGGCTGGGGGTCTTCATCAGGGTAGAGGCTGGGGGTCTTCATCAGGCTAGAGGCTGGGGGTCTTCATCAGGCTAGAGGCTGGGGGTCTTCATCAGGGTAGAGGCTGGGGGTCTTCATCACGGTAGAGGCTGGGGGTCTTCATGAAGGTAGAGGCTGGGGGTCTTCATCAGGGTAGAGGACGGGGGTCTTCATCAGGGTAGAGGACGGGGGGGGGGGTCTTCATTAGGGTAGAGGACAGGGGTCTTCATGAAGGTAGAGGCTGGGGGTCTTCATCAGGGTAGAGGCTGGGGGGGGGTCTTCATTAGGGTAGAGGACAGGGGTCTTCATGAAGGTAGAGGACGGGGGTCTTCATCAGGGTAGAGGACGGGGGTCTTCATCAGGGTAGAGGCTGGGGGTCTTCATAAGGGTAGAGGACAGGGGTCTTCATCAGGGTAGAGGACGGGGGTCTTCATGAAGGTAGAGGCTGGGGGTCTTCATGAAGGTAGAGGCTGGGGGTCTTCATGAAGGTAGAGGCTGGGGGTCTTCATCAGGGTAGAGGACAGGGGTCTTCATCAGGGTAGAGGCTGGGGGTCTTCATGAAGGTAGAGGACGGGGGTCTTCATCAGGGTAGAGGCTGGGGGTCTTCATCAGGGTAGAGGACAGGGGTCTTCATCAGGGTAGAGGCTGGGGGTCTTCATCAGGGTAGAGGCTGGGGGTCTTCATGAAGGTAGAGGACAGGGGTCTTCATCAGGGTAGAGGACGGGGGTCTTCATGAAGGTAGAGGCTGGGGGTCTTCATGAAGGTAGAGGACGGGGGTCTTCATCAGGGTAGAGGCTGGGGGTCTTCATCAGGGTAGAGGACAGGGGTCTTCATGAAGGTAGAGGCTGGGGGTCTTCATCAGGGTAGAGGACAGGGGTCTTCATGAAGGTAGAGGACGGGGGTCTTCATCAGGGTAGAGGACGGGGGTCTTCATGAAGGTAGAGGCTGGGGGTCTTCATCAGGGTAGAGGACGGGGGTCTTCATCAGGGTAGAGGCTGGGGGTCTTCATCAGGGTAGAGGATGGGGGTCTTCATCAGGGTAGAGGCTGGGGGTCTTCATCAGGGTAGAGGCTGGGGGTCTTCATCAGGGTAGAGGACGGGGGTCTTCATCAGGGTAGAGGCTGGGGGTCTTCATCAGGGTAGAGGACGGGGGTCTTCATGAAGGTAGAGGCTGGGGGTCTTCATCAGGGTAGAGGCTGGGGGTCTTCATCAGGGTAGAGGCTGGGGGTCTTCATCACGGTAGAGGACGGGGGTCTTCATGAAGGTAGAGGCTGGGGGTCTTCATCAGGGTAGAGGACGGGGGTCTTCATGAAGGTAGAGGCTGGGGGTCTTCATCAGGGTAGAGGACGGGGGTCTTCATGAAGGTAGAGGACGGGGGTCTTCATCAGGGTAGAGGACGGGGGTCTTCATGAAGGTAGAGGCTGGGGGTCTTCATCAGGGTAGAGGCTGGGGGTCTTCATCAGGGTAGAGGACGGGGGTCTTCATCAGGGTAGAGGACGGGGGTCTTCATCAGGGTAGAGGACGGGGGTCTTCATCATGGTAGAGGCTGGGGGTCTTCATCAGGGTAGAGGACGGGGGTCTTCATCAGGGTAGAGGCTGGGGGTCTTCATCAGGGTAGAGGCTGGGGGTCTTCATCAGGGTAGAGGACGGGGGTCTTCATCAGGGTAGAGGACGGGGGTCTTCATGAAGGTAGAGGACGGGGGTCTTCATCAGGGTAGAGGACGGGGGTCTTCATCAGGGTAGAGGACGGGGGTCTTCATCAGGGTAGAGGACGGGGGTCTTCATCAGGGTAGAGGACGGGGGTCTTCATGAAGGTAGAGGACGGGGGTCTTCATCAGGGTAGAGGACGGGGGTCTTCATCAGGGTAGAGGACGGGGGTCTTCATCAGGGTAGAGGACGGGGGTCTTCATCAGGGTAGAGGACGGGGGTCTTCATCAGGGTAGAGGCTGGGGGTCTTCATCAGGGTAGATGACGGGGGTCTTCATCAGGGTAGAGGCTGGGGGTCTTCATGAAGGTAGAGGCTTGGGGTCTTCATCAGGGTAGAGGACGGGGGTCTTCATCAGGGTAGAGGCTGGGGGTCTTCATCAGGGTAGAGGCTGGGGGTCTTCATCAGGGTAGAGGCTGGGGGTCTTCATCAGGGTAGAGGACGGGGGTCTTCATCAGGGTAGAGGACGGGGGTCTTCATCAGGGTAGAGGACGGGGGTCTTCATCAGGGTAGAGGCTGGGGGTCTTCATCAGGGTAGAGGCTGGGGGTCTTCATCATGGTAGAGGACGGGGGTCTTCATCAGGGTAGAGGCTGGGGGTCTTCATGAAGGTAGAGGCTGGGGGTCTTCATCAGGGTAGAGGACGGGGGTCTTCATCAGGGTAGAGGACAGGGGTCTTCATCAGGGTAGAGGCTGGGGGGGGGTCTTCATCAGGGTAGAGGACGGGGGTCTTCATCAGGGTAGAGGACGGGGGTCTTCATCAGGGTAGAGGCTGGGGGTCTTCATCAGGGTAGAGGACGGGGGTCTTCATCAAGGTAGAGGCTGGGGGTCTTCATCAGGGTAGAGGCTGGGGGGGGTCTTCATGAAGGTAGAGGCTGGGGGTCTTCATCAGAGTAGAGGACGGGGGTCTTCATGAAGGTAGAGGCTGGGGGTCTTCATCAGGGTAGAGGATGGGGTGATGGGGGGGTCTTCATCGAAGTAGAGGAGGTGTGTGGGGTGGAGTCACGCTGTGCAGGAAGCACAAAGGTCTCAGAGCAACATCAGCATCACTCTTCACGAAGAGTTCTCGACGGCGGATGTGAAAACTGCGAAGCAAATTCTTAAAAAGATGTGAATCCCACATGAAATATAACAGACAGACTGTAAGTGTGTGTGTGTGTGTGTGTGTGTGTGTGTGTGTGTGTGTGTGTGTGTGTGTGTTAGAATGTAGGGAGTGTGTGCAGGTGTGGATTATGATGATGGTCCTCTCACATGTCTAGACAGTGCGATGGCTGTTAATATCATTGTTATCCCTGAGAGATCATAAAACAGCCTATTCTACACTGTTGGGTTTTGGGCTAGGAAACGTACAATGCACTGGATTCTATTCTATTATTTTCCTGTTCTAGATGAAATAATTGACAGTAAATGTCACGGTGATGGGCCCATGACTGTAGATCTCCTATGCAGGTGGTTACAGCAAGAGTCGCTAAAGCTGCCGCTATAATGCTCCACGCTCGCTTGGGTAGTGATAGAGAGATGGACTCAGGTTTAACATGTGGTTCTCGTTCATACGGGGGTCTTTGTGTCTTTATGTGAGTGTTTGATAGAGGGAGAGAGAGAGAGAGAGAGAGAGAGAGAGAGAGAGAGAGAGAGAGAGAGAGAGAGAGAGAGAGAGAGAGAAGAGAGAGAGAGAGAGAGAGAGGCCCTGTTCAGACTTGGGTGATCCGATCACAAGGGCACAGCTCCCTTGTGCCTCCCTAGAACTGGTAGCACTCATGAGGCTTAAGAGATGAAAGTATGGATCAAGTTGAGTCAAGTCCTATAATTTTAACTGTTTACTATTTAAAAAAAAGAAAAATGTCCCACAATTAACATTAAAAGCCTAATCTCAAGATATCTGTAACAAATTACAAATATTTCCGAATTTTAACCACTTATATTCGTGTTTGTTTGATACTAAGTCCGTTTTTATTGAACAAAAACTGAGAAACGGCCATATTCATCATATATCTATAAATTTTAGACACCATATTACAGCGTGTGTAATACCAAAAGAAAGGTTGACTATTTCGGTCAGAAATAGCGGTCAGAAATAGCCGAGAGGCTAACGTTAGTAAGCACCGGTTATTACTAATATATTACTAAAAGGTATGTATTGTTTTATAGTGCATGCCTGGTGTAATTATTCTGTTTATTTATCGATATATGATGTGAAAATTAGGGAGGAGATATTATATATATATATTTTTTTTTTTTATCAAATTTTTTTTATTGACATTCTCACGAAACAAGACAACACATTAACCACAATCACAATACATAGAACTTCACAAGAAAATAACAAAAAATAACAAAACAATAATAATAATACAGACTAACAATTATACAGACAAGAGAAAAGAAACCAGAGTTCAACCTACTAAATTAATTCCACGGGGTACTATCTAATAAATGGTCTTTCCCAGTGTTCAGCCCCGATTCCCGGCCGTGTGACCCCATATTAATAAAACGTACATCTCCAACCCACCACAAGGACCATTTTTTGGGGGAACACGACCTGAAAACAGAGCAATGAACCTTCATGAAAAAACAAAAACCTGTAGAGGTGTTCCATAGACTCACAGAGACCGTGTAAAAGTGGCCAAACAGTGAAGAAATAGTTAAATAGCTGCCCCCCCATAATATCCCCAGCTAAACTCAAGATGACAAGACAAGGGACAAGACAGACAAAAACATTTCCTCCTCCCCCTCCCAAGAGACCGCCGGACTCACCCGAACACGCACCCCAACCCCGCTCAGCCGCACACTGCGGTCTTTACCTTCTCAGCTGCTGCGAACCACAGGTCAATTCCAGCCTGCCCCACCCCAATCACCCGGGCTGTGGATATCTCAAGATAAATCACATCCAATAGAGTTAGGGACCAGTTAATCATTGTAAGCTTCTCAGGCTCCTTCCATCTCATTGCTATTAGCTTCTTCGCTGCTGTGACGCCCGCTAGGACAACCCTTTTCAGTTGTACGGACGCGGGTAGTGTCGTTATATCGTTCAGGAGTAGCGTAACAGCTGTGAATGGGATAGTTAAGCCACACAGATCTGAAAGTTTGTCCGTTATTGACCTCCAGAAGCGGGCCACTGGTGGGCAATCCCAATACATATGCATATAAGTGCCAGTGGCCTTTTGAGAGCACAAAGTGCACCGAGAGTCGGTTATCAGTCCCATAGCAAATAGCTTCCTAGGTGTAAGATAGGTCCTATGAATATAATTAAAATTAATTTGCTGGTGATTGGGGTTGCGGGAAGATAATGCCACATTTGCCCAAACATCATCCCAGTCAAACTCGGGGTCCATCTCCGGGATATCCACACGCCAGATTGTATCCAATGATAAATTTTTATACGTGGATTGAATTAAGAGCGTATAAAAGTCGGAGACAAACCCTCTGGATGTCGTCCTGTCCACTATGAGCCTGAGGAAGGGGTGTGGGTGCAAGGCTTGAGCCCACGGTACGCCATACGCCCTCAGTGCTGACCTTAGTTGAAGGTAAAGAAAGAAGGACTCGCCGGGAAGATCATAAAATTCTCTTAAGTCCTGAAACGCACGGAGGCCGTTCTTATCATAAATATCCTCCAGAGTATGCACTCCCCTCCTTTGCCATTGAGGAATATTAACCGGCTTGTGTCCAACAAGTAATTGCTGGTTATTAAAAATTGGAGAGTCCAGGTGCCAAGGGCATTTAACCCCACACGACCTCTGTACATTACGCCACGTTTGGATCACGTGAGTTATGATCGGTCCATACCTCAGCCGGCATTTCGCAATAGAGACAGTGGAGTACACTACATCCTGCAATCTTAGCGGAGACACCGCCGCCGCTTCTAAGGAGCGCCACGATACAGCCTCTACAGGGTCTAGCCAGCACATCAGAGGTCTCAGTGAAAAGGACCAGAAATAAAGTTTAAAATCAGGGATTGCGAGGCCCCCATCTTGTTTCCTACGTTGAGTAGTAGCCCTTTTGATTCTCGGGCGTTTGTTATTCCAGACAAACTTAGATACCATCGATTGTACCTTGCGCCAGTGGTCTATTGGAGGGGGCAGGGGGAGCATTGAGCTAATAAAATTGATCCTAGGCAGGATGTTCATTTTGATTATGGAAGCCCGGGCTTGTAAGGAGTTAGGAAGGGACGACCACCTGTCTAGATCCTGGCGTATTTTATCATAAGTACCCGTGAAGTTGTACTTAGTAGTTTGGTTCAGCGTGGGGAATATCTCTATGCCCAAGTATTTAAAATGTTCTACTATGGGGATATCAGCTGGTAGTCGTACCGCCTTGGCCAGTTCATTAAGAGGTAGGCAGGCTGATTTGTTCCAGTTAATCTTAAAACCTGACAATTTACCAAAGTCGTCGATTATCCTCAATAATTTTGTGGCCGACCGGGAGGGGTCGTCCATGAAAATCAGCAGGTCATCCGCATAGAGAGCAATTTTGTGTGGAGTATTGTTGACCATTATGGGGACGATGTCCTCCGATTGCCTAATAAATTGGGCCAAAGGTTCGAGGGAAAGCGCGAACAGTCCCGGGCTCAGAGGGCAACCCTGTCTAGAAGATCTGGAGACTGGAAAGAGTGTGGAACAGTTTTTGCCTGTCAGTATCATCGCAGATGGCGAGGCATACAGGACTTTAATCATATGAATAAAACTCTTTCCAAGACCCATGACCTCAAGTACCTTCCACAGGTATGACCACTCAAGTCTGTCAAACGCCTTCATGGCATCCAAAGACAGAACTGTGGATGGAGTTGTATTGTCTTTACTGTTATCGATTACATGCAACAGCCTCCTAAGATTATCTGCAGCCAGACGCCCCGGGATAAAACCAGTTTGATCGCAGTGTACCAATACAGACATAAATCTCTGCAGGCGACGGGCCAGCACCTTGGCAAACACCTTTAAATCGGCCCCGAGAAGACTCAAGGGTCTATAGCTACCACAATCATTGGGATCTTTGTCCTTTTTGAGAAGTAAAGAAATCAACGCCATATTGACATCTCTTGAGAACTCCCCTTGTTCGATAGCGTAATTGATCATATCGAGCATCAATGGACCCAGTTGGTCCCAGAAAGCTAAATACACTTCGGGTGGAATACCATCCCAGCCTGGCGCCTTACCCCTCTGCATTTCAACAATAGTCTCCCTCAATTCTACGAGAGTAATCGGTCTCCCCAGTTCCTTGGCCTCTTCCTCAGAAATGTGGGGTATCTCAAGCCCGCCAATGAACGATTCAAATCTAGAGTCATCCAGATTACCCTCTGAGCTATATAACTGTGAGTAAAACTCTTTAAAAGTGTCATTGATCTTTTTCGAATCAGTAGTGACTGCACCCTGGCTCGTCCTAATCGAGGGGATATCCGAGAAATGATCATTTGAGCGTATTTTCATTGCCAATAGATGGCTAGGTCTGGAGCCGTGAAAATAGTAATTTTGTCTTGTCCTATGTATCAAAAACTCAGACTGTTGTTTAAGTATGGAGTTTATTTCTTTTTTGACTATCTTACGTTGTGTGTTTAGTCGTTCATTATAGTCAGTTTGCAAGGATGCGTATAGGTCCGCATATAATGATTCCAGTCCTTCTAGCTTTTTTGACCGGGATTTTCGCAAATTGGAGGCAAATAGTGTGACATGACCCCTGATGAATCCTTTCAATGCGTTCCACAGGACCCTAGGGTCTTCTACTGTGCCAACGTTGATCTGCAAAAATTCAGCTAGTTTACTCCTGAACTCAGAACAGAAGTCATCGTTCTTTAGCAAGGTCGAATTAAAACGCCATCTGGGAGCTCTTGCGGAGAGCCTGCCAAAGGTTGCCGTAAGGAAAATCCCCTTGTGGTCTGAGAGAGCCAAGGGAACCAATGAGACATCGAAACTATCAAACATATTAGGGGACGCGAATGCATAGTCAATTCGAGAGAAGCTTTTGTGTCTGGCTGACAGGTGAGAGTAATCTCTGAGGGTGGGGTTGCATAAGCGCCAGAGGTCTGTGAGCCCCGTGTCTTTGGCCCACATCCTGAGGGCCTTAGAGGCCCGTTTCTGGTCGCTCGTTTCAGAGGGCCCGGACCTATCCATCTCCGCATCCCAGCACGCATTAAAATCGCCACCCACAATGAGAGCGTATCCATTAAGCTCCAACATATTCTTCGTGATTGTATTATAGAACGCTGAATCAAATGTGTTAGGAGCATACAATGCTATTATAGCCATCTTCCTATGCAAGAATTCAACTTTTGCTATAGTAATCCTTCCCCCCGTGTCCGACCATACATCCAAGATTTTGATATCAAGGTTACGTCTTGTAACTATGACTACTCCTTTCGTCTTATCATCGGCTGAGGATGAGGAGATAACGTGATATTGCCGATTTGCCAGTCTTGACACGTCACCTACCATTAAATGCGTCTCACTAAGGAGAGCAAGGTCAATATTTCTCCTCTTCAATAGCCAAAGGACACTGGCACGCTTGTGTGGGGCGTTAAGCCCTCCTGCGTTCCAAATTAAAATATTCAATTTAGCCATGGTCGAGCTTGTATAAGTGCGTAGAGAACATACCCGTGCAGCCAGGCTGAGTACAGAGGTGCCGATCCCGGCGGGCCCGGACGGTCAATCCCAGGAGTTCAGAGGAGGAACACTTACACATATATAAGACAACAGAGCGGCACGGTGGTGTAGTGGTTAACACTGTCGCCTCACAGCAAGAAGGTTCAGGGTTCGAATCCCGCTTGGGGACCAGGTTTCCATGATGCCAGTTACCCAGGTGGGGTATCTCCCAGGCCTTTCTGTGTGGAGTTTGCATGTTCTCCCCGTGCTCGCAAGGGTTTCCCCCCCCGATAAGATAAACCCAATGGAAAAACATGCACAACAACAAGATCGCTAACGCTGTGGCGTCCTTGACGAAGACGGACAGGAGCACTTGGATTGGTCCCCTGGCGCGGCTCACGTGGCGCCTGTCTGCTCCCGGCTGCCCTTGGGGGGGAAGGACGACGGGATGGGTTAATCGCAGATACGCATTGTATGCATGGTTCGCATGTGTGCCAAATGGTGACCTCGGAGCAGGTCCTAAATTATTATTATTAGTACATAGAACACATAAAAATACCACCCCAGCTACAACCCCCCCTCCTTCTACTCTAAACCCTAACCCACCCGTCCTACTATAAGTTCCCCTATACCCACTCTCCAATCCCCACCCTATGCCCCATCCACTGAGGATGGTCATCTTCCTATCACTTCCCACTAGAGACATGGATCAATAAGACGCTCCCCACTCCCACCCCCCTCTAGATAAACCCCTGAGTAAACCCCCACTAGTCCAATAAACACAAATAATAATAAAATAAAATTCAATAAAGATATCGGTCGAAACCCACCTGAGCCCTGGCCCCAACATGAGACAACCATAATGGTAAAAATAGCCATTATTAAATAATAATAACTCCGCATCAACCTGCAGCCCTCTATTTCCGAATCTGCGCTTCAACATCACATTGTTATAGCCCAAAAGGGTATAGGGAAATTCAAAACAAAAATAAATTAAAGCATCCCAGCCGATAGTCTAAGGCAGGTTCGGGTCACAGGTTAATTGTGCAAAATTGTGTGAACAGTGTCAATTAAACAATGACAAAAAAAAAGGAGGAAGGGAAAAAAAAAGGGGTTATGGTCAAAGTGCACCCCTTTAGCCGTCCCTCTGATCAGGCACAACGGCTGAAATGACATAACCTATGTAAGGATAGAATTAAACACAATCATTCATTAATCAATCCGGGGATGGTAATAGGCAACACCTGACACCACCTGTCATCATACATTGTTTCAATAAAGATATCGGTTGGAGCAGTTAGTCCAAGGTAGGATCGAATCACAGTTAAATTGCTCATTCAAATGCCATTAAAACAGCGACACTAATTATTATATAATTATTCAGCATCAACCCTGTAACCAACTACCTTGGAGTCTGCATATTAATGTCGCAACGTTATAGCATAAGTGGATCACGGAAAATTCAAAACACATTTAAGGCAGATTAGCAGTTAGTCCAAGGTAGAATCGGATCACATTTAAATCGCGTATACGGATGACATAAAAACAGCGACAGTAAGAAAGAAAAAAGGGAAGGAAAAGAGGGTAATGGCTATAGTGCAAGCCATATAATACATTGTTTCAATAAAGATATCGGTCGGAGCAGTTAGTCCAAGGTAGGATCGGATCATAGTTAAATTGCTCATTCAAATGCCATTAAAACAGCGACAATAATTATTATATAATTACTCAGCATCAACCTGTAACCATCTACCTTGGAGTCTGCATATTAATATATCAACGTTATAGCATAAGTGGCTCACGGAAAATTCAAAACAAAATTAAGGCGAGTCAGCAGTTAGTCCAAGGTAGAACCGGATCACATTTAAATCGCGCATATAGATGACATAAAAACAGCGACAATAGGAAAGAAAAATAAAGGAAAAGGAAAAGTGGGTAATGGCTAGAGTGCAAGCCATATAACCATATAGCCATGAAGTGCAAGCCATACCCGACCCAACCTGTTATCAAATATTGTATATGCATATTCAACCGACCTTGGCATCTACTTTGGATCAACAAAGCTCAAAACAACCTGGATATAAAAATAAAAAGCATACCAGAAGTTAGTTAGGGACTCGGTCACTCTTGAACTGTGCAAACCAATGTCCCTTTGAACAGCAACATCAACCAAAATACGTAACCATTAACGGGTCTCAAATGTCTCAGCGCAGACCATAGTCGAAGCCCGCTGGCTAGCCCGAGGCTAGCGCGTAAGCTAGTGACGAATCCGGATAGCACGTTAGCCTACTATGTACATTGTTCAGCTAGCTCGTTAGCTTCCAAAGAGGCGATACACAAGTACGACCATGAGGTCAGCTTTAGCAAGTAACAGAAGTCATTGGGAAGCCCCGCTAGTTGGATGGGCAGAGGACAGTTAGCATGTCTGGGCATGACAGCAAGTGTTTGTGAATAGTCGACCTAATCAATGTATATAGGCCCAAACCGCCAAGTCACTCACCCTCCATAGATATCAAGCAACAGACTCGGGTGTCTCCGCGAGATACTCCTTCGCTCTAGCCAACGACCAAAACAAACGCTGACCACCGACCTTCTCCAACACAGATAATTTCGCGGGAGCGAATAACGTGGGCCTCAGGCCTAGTTTCCATAGCTTAGTCAGGACCACCTTGTACTCGGCTCTCTGAGCTTGAACCTCCGGTGTAAAGTCCTCGAAAATGGCCACTTTGTGATCGCCAAGCCTCAGAGTACCCCTTCTGGTACGAGCCGACCGCATGATGATTTCTCTCTGTTGGAGTCTGTTCAGCTTGACTATGATGGGCCTCGGTTCTTTGTTCACGCCGGGAGAAAACCTGCCCGCTCTGTAGGCCGACTCACAGATAGGAGGCATAGGGAGGACGTCTGTCCCTAGTATCTTCTGCAGCAGTTCGGGCACGGTCTCAGAGAGACGGCCTTCACCGCTGGTCTCCGGTACTCCAACAATCCTGACGTTGTGGCGTCTATCCCGGGACTGCATCTCCTCCATCGCCGACTGTAGTTTGTTGACTTCAGCCTGCCTAGCCAGCAGGGCGGATTCAAGGCCCGCCATCTTCTCACACTGTGATGATACCTCCGTCGTTAGCATGGCTAGTTCGTTAGCATTAGCCGATGAGGCAGCGTGTATCGCCTCCATCTTGTCTGTCAGCGGTACTACCGCCAGCCGAATTTCCTCTGATATCTCACGACGGAGGCTGATACAGAAATCCGCCAACACTTTCTTCTGTGCTTCAGCGATGCGTGCCTCAGAGTCTGCGTGTACTTTCTTCTGTGCTTCAGCGATGCGTGTCTCAGAGTCTGCGTGTAGCTTGGTCATGACCAAGAGCACAGCTTCGCTTAACTCCCCGACAGCGGGAGACGGTGCAGCCATGCTCGGCGGTGCCGGTGTCGTGCCTAATTCTTTCATGGCTCTGGTTTCCACCCCCGCCATCGTAGAAAGTCGAAAAAAGTTGATGAATGTATACTAAACACGACGACCTAGCAAACAGATAAAAAACAAATAAAAATAAAATAAAGACTAATGGGGAGAAACGTATATTCAGCACGGTAGAAGGGAGCTCACGTGAAACACGTCTACTCCATGATCGCTCAGCTCCGCCCCCTCATATTATATATATTTTTTAGACTATTGCGTTTTTATTGCGTTTTTATTGCGTTTTTATTAACATGGAAGTGGATGGGATGAAACTGGATGCCAGGGTATCTCGTGTACCCCTATATTAATAACTTTTTTTTAGAGCGTTTCAAATCATAATCTTTTGACATAATGAAAATATATGTAAAATGAAGATATGGTCCCAATTTCATGAAATAATAATAAACACAGACACCGCTGTGCTCACACACACACACACACAAACATTTCAAGAAAAGACAGAATCGGTACCAGGGTTAAGTGCAGGTACGTGACTGCATGCAAGACAGAGTGAGGATGCATCAAGATCCCATCACTCACTCCCATCCCATGGTTCTAATGTTCCTAGTGAAACAGGGGAGAGGGGTGAGTAAACCAGTGATTATATCTCAGTAACAGAATCTTCTCAAACCTCTTGTCAGAAAGTCTGTTCCGGAGTATGGCGGAGTAACGACGCACATGAGAGTAGCTCCGTGAGAAATTAAGTTTTACTACAGCCCATTTGACTTGGCTCGAACTGAAAGTATTATTTTATGTTCTCTGACTAAACAGACGACACTATCAGACATTTGGTATGCCTAAAAAACCAGCAACAACCAGCAACAAGATATATGCAACAAGATATATGCGAAAGACAGAACTTGAAGAGTTAGAGGAAACGGGCTCGAGTACAGGCGACAAGATGGCGGACGCCGCGGAACCAACAGAGCTGACGCCAGCGATAATGAAAGAGCTGATTACCTCTACAATTCGTGCCGAGGTAGCTTCCCTCCGTACAGAATTCCTGGCCGAGCTCCGTACCTCCCTCTCGGTCCTCCAGGCCTCGATATCCACACAGACGCAGAAAATACAGCACGTGGAGACTTCATTGGCGGATATGGACGAGAGGTTGTCCACAGTAGAGACACTGTGTGCATCCACAGTGGAGACATTGTGTGAATCCTTAAGCGAAAACACTAACCTACGACTCAAAATTGATGACCTCGAAAACCGTTCACGCAGGCAGAACGTAAAAATAATTGGAATCCCTGAAGGAATCGAGGGGCAGAACTCTATTACATTCATGTCCGCCTTTTTCGTGGAGCTGTTCGGTGAAGAGGCCTTCGACAAGCCGGTAGTCCTAGACCGCGCACATCGCCTAATGGCACCCAAAACGCACCAGAAGGCCCCTCCTAGAGGCATGATGGTACGGTTCCATTATTCCCAGACGAAGGAGCTGGTCATGCGGCTCTCGCGTGAGCGGGGACGGCTAACATTCAGGGGCTCCACGGTACACATTTTCCCCGATCTTTCTGCGGATCTATCCAGACGCCGAGGGGCATACAAAGACATCAAGAACCTGCTCCGCGAGGCCAACATCAGATACGGCTTGCTTTACCCGGCTAAGCTGCGCCTGACATTCGGTGGGGAAGGCTACACATTTGACTCTCCAGAGCTGGCAGCCGATTTCTACAAGGAAAAAATCATGCCTACACTAAAAGACTAATAACGCTTGGATATGATACACATCAGTTTTTTCCCTCATACCTCCGGCCGAAGTGGATCTGAAGGATCATTCTGGCTGACCGGTAACGTTCTTCACGGTCCTAGCAACTAGCTAGACCGGTGTTATTATTATTATTAGTACTATTATTATTATGATTTATTTTACTTGCATCTGTCTACTATCAGGTGAGCCACTACTTTTCGTATTTTTTTTTTTTTTTCGTACTGGGATTACCTAGGAGGTAATGGAACACTATCCAAAAAACAATCCGTTATTATTCATATTATATACCATACTGTTGACGATAAATCCTGCTTACACTAAAGGACTAACAACATTTGGATATGATACACACCAGTGGACTCAGGGTTTTTTCCCCTCACACCCCCGGCTGAAGTGGATTTGAACATTTTGGCTGACTGATAACGATCCTCACGGTCCTAGCAACTAGCTAGACCGTTATTATTATTATTACTACTATTATCATTATGATTTCTTATTCGCATTCATCTACTATCAGGGGGGCCACCACTTTTCGTAATTTTTTGCATTGAGATTATCTGGGAGGTAATGGAAGACTATATAATCTGTTATTGCTCCTATTTATAATTACATAATGTTGAAGAAATTGATGTGGGTAACAACACGGTATGATTGTCGCTATGCAATTGCTGTGTACATCGGCCAACCTGCTCGTTATAACCGGCCGACTAGTCTTAATTTACTAAAGCTCATTTGTTACTACTATTTTTATTACGTAGAATACAAGCCGAATGTGAACCTGCCGGTGAATGTCGCCTATTTTTTTTTAATTATTTTTGTATTTCTTTTTCTTCCGGGTCACTGCCGGGTTTGTTCGATTACGTCACTTACTATAGACTGTTGGCTAACTCGGTTCACTGTGAATTCATTGTTACTATTATTATTACTTGCTAAAGCCAACTTATTATTATTATTCTTTCGTTAAATACGAGCTGACTGTCATCCCGCTGGCGATTAACATGTATATTCATCTTCATCCGGGTCACTGGTGGCTGACTTGATGACGTCACTTACCACAGCTAGCCGCCTGGCTATTGCTAAACTTTCAGTCTCAGTCTACGTTGGGTACAAGCTGACTGTTTACTCGCCCATATCCCACACTGGTGATATCGTATTATTTAGTATCATTACATTATATGCGCCGAATTGGCTGCAGGCTTGCGATTTATCTTTGTCATACTTATTCAAGTTAACCATAGCAACATACGTGGTGTGTGAGTGCGTGTGGGTATGTGTGTGTCAGGGCGGTGATCAATTGGCCCCCGCCCCCGTGTGTGTGTGTGTGTGTGTGTGTGTGTGTGTGGGTGTGTGTGTGTGTGTGGGTGTGTGTGTTAGTTATATGGAAAAGGCAGGTTTGGTGCCACTATGCACCTTTATAAAACAACATACCCCATGGCCCAAACATTTGGTGTAGAACTCTAACCAAAGAGAGATATCTTACATTCTACTGGTCTAAATAGGCAGTACCTGTCTCTTGAGGGGGTGGACTACAATGAGATTCCAAACAGGGGTTTAGGTGTATACATTGTTAGAAACCTGCCTTATCCAACCAAGCTAGTTACATAATTATATATGGCCATGTGTCGAGCAATTATTTATTTATTCATTATTTTTTCTTTCTTCCCTTTTTTTCTTTTCTTTTTTGGTTCTTGCCATGTGTAATTAAGAATTACAGTTCTCACAGGGTGCTCGTTTAGAGCACAGGGTGCACAAGGTTAGCTGTAATGCTAGGCACAGTCAGTGTTACTATGGCTGTGAGTAGTCACGCCCCACGGGGACGTGAGAGGGCGTTTTATGTTTGTTTGTTTTTCATTGCTAATATTAACAGTGAATATCTTTGTCTATTTTTGTTTATTGTTTTTTGTTTCTATTCTTATGACTTTTTTTCATCTTTAATTATAAGCACCCTGGACCACCACTTTGCCATCTCAAATGTCATGAATATTTTTTCACTTTCTTATGCCAGTGTTTGATCCTAATAGGGGGTCAGGGGGCAATACTAACATAATTAGTTGGAATGTGAAGGGTGTAAATAACCCCTTGAAACGTACTAGGATCCTTACTCACTTACAGCAGCTTGGGGTTGGCATCGCTTTTCTGCAAGAAACTCACCTTCGGCGAGTAGATCACCGTCGAATACACAGAGCTTGGGTAGGTCAAGTGTTCCACTCTGGTTTTCAGAGCAAAGCCAGAGGAACAGCCATTCTGATCAACAAAAACACACCATTTACTCCATCTGATGTGATCTCTGACCCTAATGGCAGATTCATTATAGTTTCAGGAACTCTCTATTCCACAAAGGTAGTCCTAGTCAACGTATATGCTCCAAATTTTGGTGACACGCATTTCATCAATAAACTTATCTCTTCACTCCCCGACCTGAACTCTAACCAACTGATTATGGGAGGTGACTTTAATTGTGCTCTTAACCCAGCCTTAGATCGATCATCATCTAATCCAGCTCCACAATCTCAGACTGCTAGAGCCATAGTGTCCTTCCTGAAGCAATACGGTATTTCAGATGTCTGGCGCTTCCTTCATCCCACCGCCAAACAGTACTCTTTCTTTTCACCAGTTCATCATACATATTCTCGAATTGATTATTTGTTTATTGACAACACATTTCTATCTCAAGTGCGTTCCTGCTCTTACGATAGCATTGTTATTTCAGACCATGCAGCAATAATCTTAGAGCTAGCCTTCCCGGACAAATGTCCATCATTCAGGCCGTGGAAACTTAATCCACTATTGCTATCTGAGGACTCATTTTCATCGTTCCTGTCCACTAAGATCAAATTTTTTATTGAGGTAAATTCTACCCCTGGCATGCCTATGTCCATCATTTGGGAAGCTCTTAAAGCTTTTCTCCGTGGAGAAATTATTTCTAATTGTGCTCGACGTAATAAACTGCACAACAGCAGACGCACTGAACTTTCAGACCAAATTATTAAATTGGATTATTCATACGCAGTCTTTCCGACACCTGCACTTTATAATGAAAGAGTGACCCTACAGACGGAATTTAACCTCCTTTCCACCAGTCATGCTGAGCAGCTTCTACTCAAATCACGGCAGTCCTTTTTTGAATTCGGTGATAAACCTAGTAAAGTGCTGTCACTACAGCTAAAACACTGCACCGCTCAGAACTTGATCACGCAAATTAACTCTGCCACTGGAGAGATCTATACGGACCCATTGGAAATAAATGGTCAATTCAAAACATTTTATTCTTCACTATATACCTCTGATTCCCCCAAAGACCCCTCTCTCATGAATAGTTTCTTTACAAATTTGGATATACCAGTCATAGACAATGATTCAATGACTCTTTTGGAAGAGCCCATTAGCGCTGATGAAATCCAACAGGCTTTAACTATGATGCAGAGTGGGAAAAGCCCAGGCCCAGACGGGTTCCCAGTGGAATTTAAAAAAAAATATTCCACCCAGTTATGTCCCATTATGGCTTCAATGTTTGAGGAATCTTTTCAATCCTGCTCGCTTCCTCCGACTCTCTATCAAGCCTCAATATCCCTGCTTTTAAAAAAAGATAAGGACCCGAAAGACTGTGGCTCATATCGTCCTATTTCTCTCCTTAACAATGAAGCAAAGATCTTGGCAAAGGTACTCGCTCGACGACTGGAATCCGTTATACCAAGTATTATCCATCCAGACCAGTCTGGCTTTGTGAAGGATAGAATGGCTTTTTTCAACCTGCGGCGCCTTATGAATATAATTTACTCATCCACCGAGTCTCCCGTTGCAGAGGTCGTTGTTGCGCTAGACGCAGAGAAGGCCTTTGACCGGGTTGAATGGGACTATTTATTCTATACTCTGCAGAAATTCGGTTTCGGCGAGAAATTTGTGTCCTGGGTCAAACTTTTATACTCCTCTCCAGTGGCATCAGTTCGAACAAATGATGTGACTTCGGAATATTTCCCCCTACAACGCGGTACAAGACAGGGTTGCCCTCTCTCTCCGCTACTATTTGCACTAGCGATCGAGCCACTAGCTATTTCCTTTCGCAAGGACCGCCATGTCCAAGGCATCATCAGAAATGGACAGGAACAAAGAATCTCGCTATATGCGGACGATGTCCTGTTGTATATCGCGGATCCAGCGGCCACACTTCCACGTGTCCTTCACATACTACACGAGTTTGGTGTTTTTTCTGGCTATAAATTAAACTTAAACAAGAGTGAACTCTTCCCCATAAATTCCTTAGCTAGAAATATCCCCCCCTCTAGGTTCCCCTTCAAGCTTTCCCCAAGCAGCTTCCGTTACCTTGGCATAACGATAACACATAAACATTCTAATCTCATAGCGTCCAACTTCACCCCTCTACTGGAGCGCACCAAGCAGGATTTTATCAGATGGTCATCACTTCCTTTATCACTTGTTGGCAGAGTGAACACTGTGAAAATGAACACATTACCGAAATTTCTGTACTTATTTCAAAATATTCCAACCTTTATTCCAAAGTCATTTTTTAAAGCCCTCGACAAGGCAATATCAGATTTTATTTGGAACAAACGCCCAGTCCGAATAAATAAAATGGCCCTCCAGAAGCCTAAATCACAGGGAGGCTTCGCACTACCCAATTTCTTGGTCTACTATTGGGCTGCAAATATTCACAGCATTCTCTACTGGAGTCACTCCCACTACGGACTCTGTCAGTGGGTACCGGCATGGGTGGACATGGAAAGGGCATCTTGTTCTAGAACATCTTTGCAATCCTTAGTCTGCTCCTCGCTCCCAGTCACAACCGCCCAGTATACCAACAACCTCTTAGTACAACACTCCCTCCGGATCTGGTCCCAGTTTAGAAAACACTTTGGTCTCCACGCCATGTCACAGTCGTCACCTGTCCACAAAAACTTCCTTTTCCCTCCCTCTATGGTGGATGAAACCTTCAGCAACTGGTTTAAGAAGGGCATTCTGAACATTTATGATTTGTACCAAGACAGTTCTTTCATGTCTTTCACACAACTGTCCCTAAAGTTTAACTTACCAAAAACAAATTTTTTCAGATATCTACAGATACGTGATTTTGTTAAGAGCAAATTTGACCAGTTCCCCCATACACCCCCAAAAACTTTGATCGATCGCATCTTGGAGGTGAAGGTTGTAATCAAAGGCTCAATATCTAAACTATATAACATCATATCCCTATCCCTACCCTCCTCAGTATTGGCTATAAGACAAAACTGGGAGTCCGATCTAAATCATCAATTTACAGACAAAGAATGGGAAAACGCTCTTGCCCGAATACACTCTTCTTCAATATGTGCCCGCCATTCACTGATACAGTTCAAGCTCCTCCACCGTCTATATTGGTCAAAGACTAGACTGGCGAAGATAAATCCTGGCATGGATCCCACATGCGACCGGTGTCACCAAGCCCCTGGCTCACTTATCCATATGTTCTGGCATTGTCCAGTACTGGCCCCTTTCTGGACTTCCATTTTTAAATCTTATTCAGACATATTTTTTATGAACATTGACCCATGCCCTCTTATTGCACTATTTGGCTTGACACCGGAAAACGCTACAATATCTATTGGGCAATCCAATGCCATGGCCTTTGCCTCACTCATTGCCAGACGTCTCATCCTATTCAACTGGAAGGCAGCCACTCCCCCTTCACACTTACACTGGATGAGGGATGTCATGTCTCTTATACATATAGAGAAAATCAGATTTACTACACAAGGCCACACGGATATCTTCCACAAAACATGGCAGCCCTTCCTATCCCATTTCAAAACCCATATGACTCCATCCAATCTTGGGACCCCATGACCCCCCTCCACCCCCTATCTACCTTCATGACACTGCTAGCCCACGCATGGCTAGGGAGATGGCATTGTGGTGGTCTGCTAAGGGTGTTAAATTTACTCTCCATTTTTTTTGTTTTACCATCTGGAAATTACGCTACTAAAATGGAGAGTAACACTTATATTATATATTATTATTACGGTATGTATATATAAAAATATCTCTGTTTTATTTTAATTTGACTTCATTTTTCTTTTGCGTAGCTTTGTCTGCCACATCTGTACTTTTGTTTAATTATTTAAATGTCTATTTTTTATTTATATCTCTTTTTTTCTTTTTTTCTTTTTCATGTATGTTTCATGTATGTTTGTCGTCGCCCTCACTGGGTGGGATGGGTGGGATTAGGGGATAGGAATGAGGAAGGAAATGGAAGTTGTATAATTTTGATAACTGAAATGTATAAATATGTACTAATTCTTCCAATAAAAAAAGATAAATCTAAAAAAAGATCCCATCACTCAGACCACAGTCGGAGGTGGTCTGGGTCTCAGCATCCTGGGCCACATTGAAGGACCGCCTAGTCAATTGTGCATCATGTCCTTTGGGGTCGTGGCTCGTGGGTATGAAAGATCATGTTGAACGAATCAAAAGTAAAATAGAGTTTTTATGTAATCAGAATCCATTATTAAAATGCTCACCATGCTCCACTGGCAGCCCCATGCCCGGTCTAAACCATCAGCAATCCACAAACTATTATTAAATCTTGTGCCAGCGCGTGTGCTCTGTGCTGTGAAAATACAATGACAAAGGTTGGAGATCAAGGTTTTAAACCCGGCAACAGAGGGGAGAATCTCAAGCTTTAAGGACTGTTGGAGTTCATTCCATGAGCTAGAGGGGCATCATAGTAAAATGCAGATGTGCCCTGTTCCGAGCAAACTCTGGTGACCTTAAGGACCAGCCAGTCACTAAAACGGGTCCATAGGTACCAAAATTCCCAAATTCCAATATCAGCATGGCTGTGAGTCGTATGTTGCACATTTATTAGTTAACAGTAATAAGCAACAACAGATTATGATTAGTTTGTTTATTTGATCATTTATTTAGCTCCCACCAACAAATAGTTCCATCAACTGCGCTCTTGAATCTGTTACCAGGCAACCTGAACACAAACATTTTCCTGCACGGTTTGGGGGGCAGATTGCACCGATGTGAAATTAACAAATTTATAGAACGCCTGCGCAGCGCAGTGATATATATATCGTTAAAGGTCCTAGTGCTGTTATACTGAATATCACTAGTGCTGTTATACTGAATATCACTAGTGCTGTTATACTGAATATCAGCACTCATTGAAGGACTTGTGTCCAATAAAATGACTCGGTTGGAACTAACTGTCGTATAATCAACTTTTGACATCTGTCATCGATGGAGACGATGGTCATCCTTCTATTGCTTGGAAATCTTCTAATCTTTCCGACGTTCTGTGCTGTTATCGTCTGGAGAGTTGTTTTGATAATTTAATATGGTAGACTATCACACATGGAAATTATTCTACATCCAACCAGAAAGCTACAGCTTTCTCCTTGCGTATTGGACCACTTGAAAATGCAGACAAGGTATAATTTCCCTCACGCAGATTACATTATAATATCCACGTGAGAAGGACAATAATGAGTGCATAGCCTCCTGCGTGGGTAGAAATGCCACTGTTGTGATCATCTCGCCGCCTTATCAAGAGAGATCGAGAAGAAAGGTAATAGCAGAAAGAGAGAGAGAGAGAGAGAGAGAGAGAGAGAGAGAGAGAGAGAGAGAGAGAGAGAGAGAGAGAGAGAGAGAGAGAGAGAGAGAGAGAGAGAGAGAGAGAGAGAGAGAGAGAGAGAGAGAGAGAGAGAGAGAGAGAGAGAGAGAGAGAGAGATACAAGCCCTCTTCAGACTTGGGTGATCCGATCACAAGGGGACAGCTTTAAGTGCAGGTGTGGCTGCATGCAAGACAGAGTGACTCACTCAGACCACCACATGGTGAAAAATACGTTATGTGCGTAACATATTTTTCACCATTAGTATTCCGTTCATTTCGTATTGTATTTAGTTTACTTCGTAATGTATAGAGCTTGCTTAATTTGTATTTTGTGTCTATGCCTCATTTCGGGCTTATTTGTCCACTTCCTGATATCTGCCAACAGCGCAGCATCAGGAGTGCAGACTGCTCCGCGATGGGATATTGGGCGTGTCTGCGGCTGCGCTGGTATCTCATCCACGCAATGTCCTTAGTGGATAGCGCTCAAAGACGGAGCAGAATCTGCGTGCAAACCCCGCGCAGTTAAGGGTGCAATTCCCACCGTGCAATCCATTCTTAGTGGATCCCGCCGCGAGTCTGTGCTAACGGAATACAGAAGATGTTCGCTGTATGTTCGCTGTATTTTCTCCCCATTTTTCATTATCATGTTGTAGTTTTCCTTTGTAAATCTATGAGGATTTCTGAGGGGAAAAAATATCGTTGACCTGTATTGGTCCTCTTGATACCACATTGTTGGGTATGGCCTATGACACTTGGGCCATT
>NW_028172265.1:0-25000 GCF_963971535.1 Notolepis coatsorum
TGTTGGGCTCGCCATCTTCTAACAGACACTGTAACATCTTGTTGGGCTCGCCATCTTCTAACAAGACACTCTGTAACATCTTGTTGGGCTCGCCATCTTCTAACAAGACACTCTGTAACATCTTGTTGGGCTCGCCATCTTCTAACAAGACACTCTGTAACATCTTGTTGGGCTCGCCATCTTCTAACAAGACACTCTGTAACATCTTGTTGGGCTCGCCATCTTCTAACAAGACACTCTGTAACATCTTGTTGGGCTCGCCATCTTCTAACAAGACACTCTGTAACATCTTGTTGGGCTCGCCATCTTCTAACAAGACACTCTGTAACATCTTGTTGGGCTCGCCATCTTCTAACAAGACACTCTGTAACATCTAGTTGGGCTCGCCATCTTCTAACAAGACACTCTGTAACATCTTGTTGGGCTCGCCATCTTCTAACAAGACACTCTGTAACATCTAGTTGGGCTCGCCATCTTCTAACAGACACTCTGTAACATCTTGTTGGGCTCGCCATCTTCTAACAAGACACTCTGTAACATCTTGTTGGGCTCGCCATCTTCTAACAGACACTCTGTAACATCTTGTTGGGCTCGCCATCTTCTAACAGACACTGTAACATCTTGTTGGGCTCGCCATCTTCTAACAAGACACTCTGTAACATCTAGTTGGGCTCGCCATCTTCTAACAAGACACTCTGTAACATCTAGTTGGGCTCGCCATCTTCTAACAAGACACTCTGTAACATCTTGTTGGGCTCGCCATCTTCTAACAGACACTCTGTAACATCTTGTTGGGGTCGCCATCTTCTAACAAGACACTCTGTAACATCTAGTTGGGCTCGCCATCTTCTAACAAGACACTCTGTAACATCTAGTTGGGCTCGCCATCTTCTAACAGACACTCTGTAACATCTAGTTGGGCTCGCCATCTTCTAACAGACACTGTAACATCTAGTTGGGCTCGCCATCTTCTAACAAGACACTGTAACATCTTGTTGGGCTCGCCATCTTCTAACAAGACACTCTGTAACATCTAGTTGGGCTCGCCATCTTCTAACAAGACACTCTGTAACATCTTGTTGGGCTCGCCATCTTCTAACAGACACTGTAACATCTTGTTGGGCTCGCCATCTTCTAACAAGACACTCTGTAACATCTAGTTGGGCTCGCCATCTTCTAACAAGACACTCTGTAACATCTAGTTGGGCTCGCCATCTTCTAACAAGACACTCTGTAACATCTTGTTGGGCTCGCCATCTTCTAACAAGACACTCTGTAACATCTTGTTGGGCTCGCCATCTTCTAACAAGACACTCTGTAACATCTAGTTGGGCTCGCCATCTTCTAACAGACACTCTGTAACATCTTGTTGGGCTCGCCATCTTCTAACAGACACTGTAACATCTTGTTGGGCTCGCCATCTTCTAACAAGACACTCTGTAACATCTAGTTGGGCTCGCCATCTTCTAACAAGACACTCTGTAACATCTAGTTGGGCTCGCCATCTTCTAACAGACACTCTGTAACATCTTGTTGGGCTCGCCATCTTCTAACAGACACTGTAACATCTAGTTGGGCTCGCCATCTTCTAACAAGACACTGTAACATCTTGTTGGGCTCGCCATCTTCTAACAAGACACTCTGTAACATCTAGTTGGGCTCGCCATCTTCTAACAAGACACTCTGTAACATCTAGTTGGGCTCGCCATCTTCTAACAAGACACTCTGTAACATCTTGTTGGGCTCGCCATCTTCTAACAAGACACTGTAACATCTTGTTGGGCTCGCCATCTTCTAACAGACACCACTGTAACATCTTGTTGGGCTCGCATCTTCTAACAGACACTCTGTAACATCTTGTTGGGCTCGCCATCTTCTAACAAGACACTCTGTAACATCTTGTTGGGCTCGCCATCTTCTAACAAGACACTCTGTAACATCTTGTTGGCTCGCCATCTTCTAACAAGACACTCTGTAACATCTTGTTGGGCTCGCCATCTTCTAACAAGACACTCTGTAACATCTAGTTGGGCTCGCCATCTTCTAACAGACACTCTGTAACATCTAGGTGGGCTCGCCATCTTCTAACAAGACACTCTGTAACATCTAGTTGGGCTCGCCATCTTCTAACAAGACACTCTGTAACATCTTGTTGGGCTCGCCATCTTCTAACAAGACACTCTGTAACATCTTGTTGGGCTCGCCATCTTCTAACAAGACACTCTGTAACATCTTGTTGGGCTCGCCATCTTCTAACAAGACACTCTGTAACATCTAGTGGGCTCGCCATCTTCTAACAAGACACTGTAACATCTAGTTGGGCTCGCCATCTTCTAACAAGACACTCTGTAACATCTAGTTGGGCTCGCCATCTTCTAACAAGACACTCTGTAACATCTTGTTGGGCTCGCCATCTTCTAACAAGACACCTGTAACATCTAGTTGGGCTCGCCATCTTCTAACAAGACACTCTGTAACATCTTGTTGGGCTCGCCATCTTCTAACAGACACTCTGTAACATCTTGTTGGGCTCGCCATCTTCTAACAAGACACTCTGTAACATCTAGTTGGGCTCGCCATCTTCTAACAGACACTCTGTAACATCTAGTTGGGCTCGCCATCTTCTAACAAGACACTCTGTAACATCTTGTTGGGCTCGCCATCTTCTAACAAGACACTCTGTAACATCTAGTTGGGCTCGCCATCTTCTAACAAGACACTCTGTAACATCTTGTTGGGCTCGCCATCTTCTAACAGACACTCTGTAACATCTTGTTGGGCTCGCCATCTTCTAACAGACACTCTGTAACATCTAGTTGGGCTCGCCATCTTCTAACAGACACTCTGTAACATCTAGTTGGGCTCGCCATCTTCTAACAGACACTCTGTAACATCTTGTTGGGCTCGCCATCTTCTAACAAGACACTCTGTAACATCTAGTTGGGCTCGCCATCTTCTAACAGACACTCTGTAACATCTTGTTGGGCTCGCCATCTTCTAACAAGACACTCTGTAACATCTTGTTGGGCTCGCCATCTTCTAACAAGACACTCTGTAACATCTAGTTGGGCTCGCCATCTTCTAACAGACACTCTGTAACATCTAGTTGGGCTCGCCATCTTCTAACAGACACTGTAACATCTAGTTGGGCTCGCCATCTTCTAACAAGACACTCTGTAACATCTAGTTGGGCTCGCCATCTTCTAACAGACACTCTGTAACATCTAGTTGGGCTCGCCATCTTCTAACAGACACTCTGTAACATCTAGTTGGGCTCGCCATCTTCTAACAGACACTCTGTAACATCTTGTTGGGCTCGCCATCTTCTAACAGACACTGTAACATCTTGTTGGGCTCGCCATCTTCTAACAAGACACTGTAACATCTTGTTGGGCTCGCCATCTTCTAACAGACACTGTAACATCTTGTTGGGCTCGCCATCTTCTAACAAGACACTCTGTAACATCTAGTTGGGCTCGCCATCTTCTAACAGACACTCTGTAACATCTTGTTGGGCTCGCCATCTTCTAACAAGACACTCTGTAACATCTAGTTGGGCTCGCCATCTTCTAACAGACACTCTGTAACATCTAGTTGGGCTCGCCATCTTCTAACAGACACTCTGTAACATCTTGTTGGGCTCGCCATCTTCTAACAGACACTGTAACATCTTGTTGGGCTCGCCATCTTCTAACAGACACTGTAACATCTTGTTGGACTCGCCATCTTCTAACAGACACTGTAACATCTTGTTGGGCTCGCCATCTTCTAACAAGACACTCTGTAACATCTAGTTGGGCTCGCCATCTTCTAACAGACACTCTGTAACATCTTGTTGGGCTCGCCATCTTCTAACAAGACACTCTGTAACATCTAGTTGGGCTCGCCATCTTCTAACAAGACACTGTAACATCTAGTTGGGCTCGCCATCTTCTAACAGGACACTCTGTAACATCTAGTTGGGCTCGCCATCTTCTAACAAGACACTCTGTAACATCTTGTTGGGCTCGCCATCTTCTAACAAGACACTGTAACATCTTGTTGGGCTCGCCATCTTCTAACAAGACACTCTGTAACATCTTGTTGGGCTCGCCATCTTCTAACAAGACACTCTGTAACATCTAGTTGGGCTCGCCATCTTCTAACAGACACTCTGTAACATCTTGTTGGGCTCGCCATCTTCTAACAAGACACTCTGTAACATCTAGTTGGGCTCGCCATCTTCTAACAAGACACTGTAACATCTAGTTGGGCTCGCCATCTTCTAACAGACACACTGTAACATCTTGTTGGGCTCGCCATCTTCTAACAGACACTCTGTAACATCTAGTTGGGCTCGCCATCTTCTAACAAGGCACTCTGTAACATCTTCTTGGGCTCGCCATCTTCTAACAGACACTCTGTAACATCTTGTTGGGCTCGCCATCTTCTAACAGACACTCTGTAACATCTTGTTGGGCTCGCCATCTTCTAACAAGACACTCTGTAACATCTTGTTGGGCTCGCCATCTTCTAACAGACACTCTGTAACATCTTGTTGGGCTCGCCATCTTCTAACAAGACACTCTGTAACATCTAGTTGGGCTCGCCATCTTCTAACAAGACACTCTGTAACATCTAGTTGGGCTCGCCATCTTCTAACAAGACACTCTGTAACATCTTGTTGGGCTCGCCATCTTCTAACAAGACACTCTGTAACATCTAGTTGGGCTCGCCATCTTCTAACAAGACACTCTGTAACATCTTGTTGGGCTCGCCATCTTCTAACAGACACTCTGTAACATCTTGTTGGGCTCGCCATCTTCTAACAAGACACTCTGTAACATCTAGTTGGGCTCGCCATCTTCTAACAGACACTCTGTAACATCTAGTTGGGCTCGCCATCTTCTAACAGACACTCTGTAACATCTTGTTGGGCTCGCCATCTTCTAACAAGACACTCTGTAACATCTAGTTGGGCTCGCCATCTTCTAACAGACACTCTGTAACATCTTGTTGGGCTCGCCATCTTCTAACAAGACACTCTGTAACTCTAACAGACACTCTGTAACATCTTGTTGGGCTCGCCATCTTCTAACAAGACACTCTGTAACATCTTGTTGGGCTCGCCATCTTCTAACAAGACACTCTGTAACATCTAGTTGGGCTCGCCATCTTCTAACAGACACTCTGTAACATCTAGTTGGGCTCGCCATCTTCTAACAGACACTGTAACATCTAGTTGGGCTCGCCATCTTCTAACAAGACACTCTGTAACATCTAGTTGGGCTCGCCATCTTCTAACAGACACTCTGTAACATCTAGTTGGGCTCGCCATCTTCTAACAGACACTCTGTAACATCTAGTTGGGCTCGCCATCTTCTAACAGACACTCTGTAACATCTTGTTGGGCTCGCCATCTTCTAACAGACACTGTAACATCTTGTTGGGCTCGCCATCTTCTAACAAGACACTGTAACATCTTGTTGGACTCGCCATCTTCTAACAGACACTGTAACATCTTGTTGGGCTCGCCATCTTCTAACAAGACACTCTGTAACATCTAGTTGGGCTCGCCATCTTCTAACAGACACTCTGTAACATCTTGTTGGGCTCGCCATCTTCTAACAAGACACTCTGTAACATCTAGTTGGGCTCGCCATCTTCTAACAGACACTCTGTAACATCTAGTTGGGCTCGCCATCTTCTAACAGACACTCTGTAACATCTTGTTGGGCTCGCCATCTTCTAACAGACACTGTAACATCTTGTTGGGCTCGCCATCTTCTAACAAGACACTGTAACATCTTGTTGGACTCGCCATCTTCTAACAGACACTGTAACATCTTGTTGGGCTCGCCATCTTCTAACAAGACACTCTGTAACATCTAGTTGGGCTCGCCATCTTCTAACAGACACTCTGTAACATCTTGTTGGGCTCGCCATCTTCTAACAAGACACTCTGTAACATCTAGTTGGGCTCGCCATCTTCTAACAAGACACTGTAACATCTAGTTGGGCTCGCCATCTTCTAACAGGACACTCTGTAACATCTAGTTGGGCTCGCCATCTTCTAACAAGACACTCTGTAACATCTTGTTGGGCTCGCCATCTTCTAACAAGACACTGTAACATCTTGTTGGGCTCGCCATCTTCTAACAAGACACTCTGTAACATCTTGTTGGGCTCGCCATCTTCTAACAAGACACTCTGTAACATCTAGTTGGGCTCGCCATCTTCTAACAAGACACTCTGTAACATCTTGTTGGGCTCGCCATCTTCTAACAAGACACTCTGTAACATCTAGTTGGGCTCGCCATCTTCTAACAAGACACTGTAACATCTAGTTGGGCTCGCCATCTTCTAACAGACACACTGTAACATCTTGTTGGGCTCGCCATCTTCTAACAAGGCACTCTGTAACATCTTCTTGGGCTCGCCATCTTCTAACAGACACTCTGTAACATCTTGTTGGGCTCGCCATCTTCTAACAGACACTCTGTAACATCTTGTTGGGCTCGCCATCTTCTAACAAGACACTCTGTAACATCTAGTTGGGCTCGCCATCTTCTAACAGACTCTGTAACATCTTGTTGGGCTCGCCATCTTCTAACAGACACTGTAACATCTTGTTGGGCTCGCCATCTTCTAACAAGACACTCTGTAACATCTTGTTGGGCTCGCCATCTTCTAACAAGACACTCTGTAACATCTTGTTGGGCTCGCCATCTTCTAACAAGACACTCTGTAACATCTTGTTGGGCTCGCCATCTTCTAACAGACACTCTGTAACATCTTGTTGGGCTCGCCATCTTCTAACAAGACACTCTGTAACATCTTGTTGGGCTCGCCATCTTCTAACAAGACACTGTAACATCTTGTTGGGCTCGCCATCTTCTAACAAGACACTCTGTAACATCTTGTTGGGCTCGCCATCTTCTAACAAGACACTCTGTAACATCTTGTTGGGCTCGCCATCTTCTAACAAGACACTCTGTAACATCTTGTTGGGCTCGCCATCTTCTAACAAGACACTGTAACATCTAGTTGGGCTCGCCATCTTCTAACAAGACACTCTGTAACATCTTGTTGGGCTCGCCATCTTCTAACAAGACACTCTGTAACATCTTGTTGGGCTCGCCATCTTCTAACAAGACACTCTGTAACATCTTGTTGGGCTCGCCATCTTCTAACAAGACACTGTAACATCTAGTTGGGCTCGCCATCTTCTAACAAGACACTCTGTAACATCTTGTTGGGCTCGCCATCTTCTAACAAGACACTGTAACATCTTGTTGGGCTCGCCATCTTCTAACAAGACACTCTGTAACATCTTGTTGGGCTCGCCATCTTCTAACAAGACACTCTGTAACATCTTGTTGGGCTCGCCATCTTCTAACAAGACACTCTGTAACATCTTGTTGGGCTCGCCATCTTCTAACAAGACACTGTAACATCTAGTTGGGCTCGCCATCTTCTAACAAGACACTCTGTAACATCTAGTTGGGCTCGCCATCTTCTAACAAGACACTGTAACATCTAGTTGGGCTCGCCATCTTCTAACAAGACACTGTAACATCTTGTTGGGCTCGCCATCTTCTAACAAGACACTCTGTAACATCTTGTTGGGCTCGCCATCTTCTAACAAGACACTCTGTAACATCTAGTTGGGCTCGCCATCTTCTAACAAGACACTGTAACATCTAGTTGGGCTCGCCATCTTCTAACAAGACACTCTGTAACATCTTGTTGGGCTCGCCATCTTCTAACAAGACACTGTAACATCTTGTTGGGCTCGCCATCTTCTAACAAGACACTGTAACATCTTGTTGGGCTTGCCATCTTCTAACAAGACACTGTAACATCTTGTTGGGCTCGCCATCTTCTAACAAGACACTGTAACATCTTGTTGGGCTCGCCATCTTCTAACAAGACACTCTGTAACATCTTGTTGGGCTCGCCATCTTCTAACAAGACACTGTAACATCTAGTTGGGCTCGCCATCTTCTAACAGACACTCTGTAACATCTTGTTGGGCTCGCCATCTTCTAACAAGACACTCTGTAACATCTTGTTGGGCTCGCCATCTTCTAACAGACACTGTAACATCTAGTTGGGCTCGCCATCTTCTAACAGACACTGTAACATCTTGTTGGGCTCGCCATCTTCTAACAAGACACTGTAACATCTTGTTGGGCTCGCCATCTTCTAACAAGACACTCTGTAACATCTTGTTGGGCTCGCCATCTTCTAACAAGACACTCTGTAACATCTTGTTGGGCTCGCCATCTTCTAACAAGACACTCTGTAACATCTTGTTGGGCTCGCCATCTTCTAACAAGACACTGTAACATCTAGTTGGGCTCGCCATCTTCTAACAAGACACTCTGTAACATCTAGTTGGGCTCGCCATCTTCTAACAAGACACTCTGTAACATCTTGTTGGGCTCGCCATCTTCTAACAAGACACTGTAACATCTAGTTGGGCTCGCCATCTTCTAACAAGACACTCTGTAACATCTAGTTGGGCTCGCCATCTTCTAACAAGACACTCTGTAACATCTTGTTGGGCTCGCCATCTTCTAACAAGACACTCTGTAACATCTTGTTGGGCTCGCCATCTTCTAACAAGACACTCTGTAACATCTAGTTGGGCTCGCCATCTTCTAACAGACACTCTGTAACATCTTGTTTCTTGACTGCTTGACAGTTGTTTGATGCGCTTTGCGCTGTATTAAGGCAGAATGACCTATTGCCTAAATCATAAGACTGAAGGAACGCAGTACGGTGGACATAGCTGGTACTCCACATCGAGAGATTGTTCCGCGCTCTCGTTCTCTGTCGCGGAGCACGGGTATCCAAGATGTTCCGCAGGTGTGTATGCATGCACGTGCGAAGGTGTGTATGCGCGTGCAAAGGTGTGTATGCACGTACGAAGGTGTGTGTGCGCGTGCGAAGGTGTGTATGCGCGTGCGAAGGTGTGTATGCGCGTGCAAAGGTGTGTATGCGCGTGCGAAGGTGTGTATGCGCGTGCGAAGGTGTGTATGCGCGTGCAAAGGTGTGTATGCGCGTGCAAAGGTGTGTATGCGCGTGCGAAGGTGTGTAAGTGCGTGCGAAGGTATGTATTTTTTTTTTTTTATTGAATACTTTATTTTGACACAAATCGTAGGACAAAAACATTTTAAAAGACAAGACAATAACAGTGTCAACAACGCTGGTCAAAAATGGATAAAACACAATAAAGCCAAGGCTTGTTTCCATTGTGGTCCATACATGGAACATAAAAAGGCATAGAAACACAAATGGACATGTACACTAGACAGGACACATCCTAAAAATGTGTATAAAAACACCTAACCTGACAACTCATACAGTTAACTAATGTTAAAAGAAAATCCGCAAACCCTTAAAAGCAACTCATGATAAAAGAAATAAAAGCCAAGTTATGATAAAAGAGATAAAAAACATTTTAAGACCAATTTGAGTTGCTGCTGAGCCATGTTTTTAGGGCGGATTTAAATCCGAGAGGGGAGTTCAGGAGTTTTATGAATGTTGGCAGGGCATTCCACATTACCGTAGCCGAGTAAAAAAAATGCATCTTTCCCCATGCATGACCTGACTCTCGGCGGGACCAGGTCCGTGGGGCTTCCTCTTGTGGCGTGTTTGTGGACATCTCCTACTTTATTAAAATAATTTACTAGGTACTTGGGGACCGTTTCTTTCAGTACTTTAAAAACCAGTAGCATTTTAAGCACGTGCGAAGGTGTGTATGCGCGTGCGAAGGTGTGTATGCGCGTGCGAAGGTGTGTATGCGCGTGCGAAGGTGTGTATGCGCGTGCAAAGGTGTGTATGCGCGTGCGAAGGTGTGTATGCGCGTGCGAAGGTGTGTGTGCGCGTGCGAAGGTGTGTATGCGTGTGCGAAGGTGTGTATGCGCGTGCGAAGGTGTGTGTGCGCGTGCGAAGGTGTGTGTGCGCGTGCGAAGGTGTGTATGCGCGTGCAAAGGTGTGTATGCGCGTGCGAAGGTGTGTGTGCACGTGCGAAGGTGTGTATGCGCGTGCGAAGGTGTGTATGCGCGTGCGTAGGTGTGTATGCGCGTGCGAAGGTGTGTGTGCGCGTGCGAAGGTGTGTGTGCGCGTGCGAAAGTGTGTGTGCGCGTGTGAAGGTGTGTGTGCGCGTGTGAAGGTGTGTGTGCACGTGCGAAGGTGTGTGTGCACGTGCGAAGGTGTGTATGCACGTGCACCTCTCGCTGCAGGCTGTGTGTGTGTGAGAGGGAGAGGCAGATGCAGAGAGAAAGACGTCGACTCGTTGGGGCGATCTGTTGCGAATGTATAATGACAAAAATCAAGACCCCAAAATTTAAATCAAGACCCACAAAATAAGACAACGCCCCTTTTTCAGATTTATTTTCTAGGAATGTCTTATATTCGGCACAATAGGGAGGTGTAGTGGTTACGTCATTGCTGTTTCCCGTGCGGTCGACCCCTCTTGAAATCGCCATGTATTTCCAATGGATCATATTCCAATTAATCATAAAGGTAGCAAAATAACAACGTTTATGTTTTCGTTCACTGAGGAACTACACTTCACTCTGGCGCTGCTGACTGACGTCACCACAGCGGAGACTCGTTAGAAATGTGTCCATTGTTTTTGTTTTAAAGGTATGGTGAAATGGATTCACCTATGACCTTTTATTTTATATTGATTTTGTATGTGATATATGACTGATTTACACTGAATGTTTCATATTTGTATGTGTATATCTGTGAGGACCCCGGGAAGAATAGTCAACACGTCGATGATGACTAATGGGGATCCTAATAAACATAAACATAAACTCCTGGCTTAATGTCCATAGCTTAGGCGACAGCACATTCTACTGGTAAGTGTAGTTCTTTTTTAATGACAAATTAAACAACCTTATAACTAACTTTATTTCAACAAAAAATGCTTAAAGGAAAACTCCAACATTTTGGGAAATTAGCTTATTTAACATCTTCCCTGGAGTTAGACAAGAAGATACATACCTTTTTTGTCTCTGTGCATGCATTAGGCTTAGGGAACGCCCGCACCGTTAGCGTAGCTTAGCTTCATCACTGGAAGTGGGTCAGACTTTTACCCTGAAGTTCCCTACAGTCCCGCGCGGGAAACTAAAGTGACGTCAGACTACACCTCCCTATATAGTATTTGTTTAGTCGACAAAATCCTAAGAATTGCAGGGGGGGGGGGGGGGGGGGGTGTTCTGATTGGCTGGCGTGCAGGTCTGACATTGCAGCTTGTAATGTGTCATTGTCGTTTATTGGAGTGTCTTTGAAAACACACTGCATGCAGTCTGTGAGCTCAAAACAGTCCGACTGTAAACAGTTTTTTACGAGGTACTTCTCCGTCTCGTGTAAACATGATAATTGTCGTGGCAGGGTGACAATGACTTGCTCATTCCTACTGCAAATTGCTATTGTTTTTAAGAGAATTCAAGTTTGTAGGTCAACTAGTATAACTTTTTGCGCAGTGATTTCATGACCTCAAAAGCCCAGTTTTTTAAAAAACAACAGGGCTTTTGAGGTGATGAAATCACTGCGCCCAGGCAGCAGTGGTTTGACAATTTCTTTTACGAGTATATACTGTATCTGCTTAGAACACGAAAATTTTACTTTTTTTTACTTATTTCTCCACGTGGTAAATACACAGGTCACAACATGTTTAGGAAAGTTTTGGAGTTGTATTTGGAGTTGTATTTGGAGTGACTGTTGGGAACTAGGCTACACTGGCACACCTACTTCCAGTGAATGGTGCTAAGCTAGGCTAACGGCGCGGCTGTTCCCTAAGCCTAATGCATGCATAGAGAAGAAAGGGTATCTGCTTGTCTAACAGTTAACTCCAGGGTAGGTGGCAAATAAGCAAATTTCCCAAAAAATACACACATTCATTTATAAATGTCTATTGGATCAAAATGGAGTTGCGTGCCTCCCTCTGGTGGGTCCCCATATGGCAACGTTAGTATGTTTGTGAGATATTTCAATGAGCGGATGTCCCCTGAAAATAAAAAATACATCTAATTTTGATTCCTGACTTGAAAGGGTCTTCTGGATGAGACAGTGGATGAGATGGACAAATGGCTTGCAGTTTTTTTAGAAAAAAAAAATCTGACCTTGAAGGCTAATATATACCTTTCTAAATACTGTGTCACGTGAGAAGTGGAATTACAAAAGCCCTAGAAACACAAGGTGAATAGTAGACTAATAGACAAAAACTATTTGAATAATAGACAAAAAACAATGTGGTGCTTACATAGGATACGTTGTACCGTCGAATTAAGTTCAGATCAAACTGACATTGCAGATCAAATATGACTGTAGATCCAGCAATTGTGTTGCCTATTCATTGTGTAAAAGTTGTCAGAAACACATTAGCTTAAACTTTAGGTTGAAAAAGAGAAAAGTTCACAAGCAAACAAGCCGTCCATTTTCATGGCAGGAATGGCAGCAGAGAACCAGGGACTGCCCACTAACAGAGCATTTGAATTAATTTCCATCATTGTCCATTGAAATACATATTTCTACCCAATCAGGTGTATTCCACATGTGGTGACCTGAGAAGTAGGGAGGGGATACATGCCTGTAATGTGCACATAACATGCAAGTGCTGCCCAAAGGTTGACACCCCCGGAAATGTCCCAAAACGCAGCAAAATAAGAAAATCCAGGCAAGAGAGAGGGATCTCCGCAGATAAAGACACCACTGCACACTTGTAGTGGGTCATAAGTAATGATGGTCAGGGATGATGAGAGGGAGTCTATACATATCTTTATTTTTAGGATAATTCTACTCAGTATGCCTTTTAACCCTGTCACTGCCACACGACAGAAGGTTAACCCTTTACTATCACACTACCGACGGTTAACCTAGTGCGATAGTAAAGGGTTAACCTTCTGTCGTGTGGTAGTGAAAGGGTTAACACATTAAGGACCAGCCACGAGTTTATACGGGTTTCGGTGCCATGCGTTGTGGACCAGAGGCACGTATATAGCCGTGGCAAGTTGTTATTGTTTTATTACATATTAATAACCGGATCAAGATCCCCGATCGGCTCTGCAGATCTACCCTCCTCTGTGGAATCGGCAACATGCAATACCAGCCAGATCCTCTTAGGGGCGCCATCGCTCCACTGCAGTATCATTGTGGGCGAATGGATTTTTTTTACCTTCCAATGGAGGATCATATTACCCTGATCCTAAACGAACATCATGCACAGTGTATTACGTTTCGAATTGCAGATTTCACCATGGAATAAGAGGATTTATCATCAACCAATGGACATATCGATCTACCAGATGCCGATCGATAACGGGAAAATGCTGGAGGGTATCCCACAAGCACATGGTAAGACCTTTATCACCTAATTTACAGCCGGATCGGACCTTGCTGTGCAACGCAAGCAGTCTATCAGTGAATGTGACTAGTTACACGGACACTGTATTGGTAATCAATAATACTAATCGACGTTCCCCGCCGCCCCCCTTTCATCCATACATGCTTTGGGACAGCCTGGATCATATGCAGTTTGTGTTATTTCTTTAGCATATATAAAACGGAAATGCCGTTGAATATAACGTTAGTAGCCTTTAGCTCCATAACTAGCTTTCCAGAAAATAGATGAGACGAAATCTGCAATAAAGCTTATATTCACGGCGCTATGAAATGACAACCTACCGATGCATTTCTTTTTCTTTAAGCCATTTTGTAGGGACGGTTTATGCACTCAATTGACAATGAGAATGGACAGATGGCAACACTATAAAGTATAGATTTAGCTGTTAGAAAACCCACATGTTTGTTTACATTCCCCGGTCCTCTAGCCACTAATTAGACTAAGCCCATCGGTCGTCAAAGTGTTAACCTTCTGTGCGTTGTCGCAGTGAAAGGGTTAACCGTTTGCTAGTGCGGCGGTGAAAGGGTTAACGCTAACGCTAAAGTGTTAACGTTAGTTGGGACCTACCTGGGTGAAGCTCGGCAGCCTGTCCCGTCATGGCAGGGGCGGGATCTTGCAGCTGATAGGCCGCCGTGGAGCCTGTCCCATCCACGCTATTGGAGCTCATGTATGTCCCGTAAGTGGAGGCGGAGTAATACTGGGCGTATTGGTTTTGGCCAAACGTCGTGTATGAGGGGTATTCCTGTGAAGAGTCACACAGAAGATATGAACACTAAACAATAAGATAAGATAAGATAAGATAAGATTAGATATTCCTTTATTTATCCCCTTGGGGGAAATTCAGGGGTCATAGCAGCATGGGGGGATGGGGGAGGGGAGGTACAGGTATCGGCAGGGTAATAGTAGAAATACATAAATATAGGCAATACAATTTGATCTGAATATAAAAATATGAGAAAAATAAACAGTTTTGCAGATGATGGTCTGTATGCCCTTCCGGTTATATTATATTTTACAATAAATATAGGCAATAAAGAATTTGAATCTGAATATATACTATGAGTAAGTAAAGTAAACACAGGTGCAGTATACACAAGGTGCCCTAACTGGCATGATATACGTCATACGTTGTAGTCCGTGCAGGTTTTGGTGCTAACGCGTTGTGCAAATACACTTGGTGCAAACAAGGTACTGTATTGCAGTGATTCTCTGCTTTTATTTCTTGTGTCAAGGACCAACAAATTGATACACATTACTCTGTGAACCCCCAACAGATAAGATCTCATCGCAGGGACCCCCGACTGATAAGATCTCGTCGCAGGGAGCCCCAACTGATAAGATCTCATCGCAGGGACCCCCGACTGATAAGATCTCGTCGCAGGGAGCCCCGACTGATAAGATCTCATCGCAGGGAGCCCCAACTGATAAGATCTCGTCGCAGGGAGCCCCAACTGATAAGATCTCATCGCAGGGACCCCCGACTGATAAGATCTCGTCGCAGGGAGCCCCGACTGATAAGATCTCGTCGCAGGGAGCCCCAACTGATAAGATCTCGTCGCAGGAAGCCCCAACTGATAAGATCTCGTCGCAGGGAGCCCCGACTGATAAGATCTCGTCGCAGGGACCCCCAACTGGACTTTTGTACTACATAACTTAGCCCATATACTTTTTGTTTATGCCTTAGCTCATGTATATAGTTAGGTGAGAAATAGATTTATTCTATTTATTTATTTTAACAAGCACTCTTATTGGACGCCTTGACTCATCTACTGACCTGTGGGTAATTAATTACAATGGTGTCTCAGGTGGTTAATTAGTGAGTTAGTGCAGGAAGACGCCAGCATACTGTACAGCAGTGGTGCCCAACCAGTCGATCGCGATCGACAGGTAGATCGCGGGCTGATTTCAAGTAGATCTTGATTAATAAAATTCGATTATAATTTTTAATTTTTTTTGATAAATCAACTCTTCCTCTCCTTGTTAACTACAACACGCAATGCTGTTTGTTATTTAAGATGAGGTCGGACTCGGCACTGACAGATTTGTGTTCATTATGCTGCTTTTATAAAGCCTCAAATGACGGCTTACAATATACAATTTTGGCTGGTAGCTCTCGGGCTAGGTGGTAAATAAAAAAGTAGATCTTGGTTGAAAAAAGGTTGGGCACCCCTGCTGTACAGTCTTTCGACCGCTTCATTCGTTTTAACCTCTTAAGCCCTAGCCATATTTTCTGAAAATCCGCCTAAAAATAGTAAATGGAAAATTGCTCCACTTCTACAAGGGCTATTTGCATGTTCTTGGTATCTAGGGACATCTATGGATCTCAGGGAATGTATTCCCAATGTCAGAAATGTTGTGTCTGTTACTAGGCTTGAGTAAATTGTAATGAACCAAAGGAGAATATAAATTTTCTTTCTTTTTGTTTTTTGTTTTCATCTTTGACGGTGAATTGAATTGAATTGAATTGAATACTTTATTTTGACACAAATCGTATGACAAGAAAAACATTTTAAAAGACAAGACAATAACAGTGTCAATAACGCAGGTCAAAAATGGATAAAACACAATAAAGCCAAGGCTTGTTTCCATTGTGGTCCAATACATGGAACATAAAAAGGCACAGAAACACAAATGGACATGTACACTGACAGGACACATTCTAAAAAAAAATTATAAAAACACCTAACCTGACAACTCATACAGTTAACTAATGTTAAAAGAAAATCCGCAAACCCTTAAAAGCAACTCATGATAAAAGAAATAAAAGCCAAGTTATGATAAAAGAGATAAAAAAACATTTTAAGACCAATTTGAGTTGCTGCTGAGCCATGTTTTTAGGGCGGATTTAAATCCGAGAGGGGAGTTCAGGAGTTTTAAAAATGTTGGCAGGGCATTCCACATTACCGTAGCAGAGTAAAAAAAATGCATCTTTCCCCATGCATGTCCTGACTCTCGGCGGGACCAGGTCCGTGGGGCTTCCTCTTGTGGTGTGTTTGTGGACATCTCCTACTTTATTAAAATAATTGACTAGGTACTTGGGGACCGTTTCTTTTAGTACTTTAAAAACCAGTAGCATTTTAAGCTGGTGTACTCTTTCTTCAACCCTAAGCCATCCCAGCCTGCTAAAGTGGGCTGGCGTTAGGTGAGTCCTAAAGTGAAGGTTGTGCAGGAGTCTCACTAGTTTGTTTTGGGAGGTCTGGAGCTTTGTCTTCATTTGTTTTGATATGTTGCTGTACCATGAAGTGCAAGCATAGTCAAAGTGACATTGGATGAGGGCTCCAGCTAGGATCCTCAGAGCGTTCCTATTTATGAACGAGGAAATTCTAAATAAAAATTTGGTTTTTTGATTGACCTTAGTAATAACTTTTTGTGCCATTTTTTCATTAGAAAGTTTGTTATTTAAAATAAAGCCCAGGTAGGTGACCTCCTCTTTATCCTCAATAATGTTTTCACCTACTCTAATTTTAAAACCCTGGGATTTCTTTAGGTTGGCGTTTGACCCAAAGAGTATGGCCTCTGTTTTTCCCAGATGTAGAGACAATTTATTGTCACTGAGCCAGGAGCAGATTTTTTTCATTTCACTGCTCAGGACACTTTCCACTTTAGACTTATCCCTGTCTGAGACCAGGAGTGCCGAGTCGTCAGCAAACAGGAACAGGTTGCAATCGCATGCCGATTTCATGTCATTAATATATATTAAAAACAGTTGAGGTCCCAAAATGCTTCCTTGGGGGACCCCACATGTCACTGGAAGGGACGAGGACAAGGTGCCATTGATGTCTACCACCTGTTCTCTTCCCTCCAGGTAGGACTTGACCCATTTGGCTGACTTGCTATCAAAGCCTATCGCTCTCAATTTTTCTAGTAGGATGGAATGGTTGACCGTGTCAAACGCCTTTTGCAGGTCCAACATTACCATCCCACAGTAGTTCCCCTTGTCCATCTCCCGTTTTATATAATCTGTCAGGTACAGTAAACAGGTGTCAGTGGAGTGTGATTTTCTGAAACCTGATTGGAACTGGTACAATAGTCTATGTTCAGTCAGGTAGTTGTCTATCTGCTCATATACCAGCCTCTCAATTACCTTTGATATGGAACAAAGGATAGAAACAATAACAGAATAACACCATGCTAAAATTTACCAAACATGAGCTCATTCAGCACCTTCTTGATATCACGTGTACAAAAAATCGAAGCAAATTAATAAAGGACAGATGATAAACAGGAGGTTTTGTAGATACAGTACAGAATTCTGCCATCCAGACACATGCAATTTGAAATATGATTATGGAATATAGAATATCAGGCCTATAAATGACCTTATTATGGTCAGGTCACACATCTATGGATCGGGCCAAATCTCCCCTTTCCAATGGCAGATATCAATCTGGATTTAGTATCACCAGGCGCCCCTGACAGTGCAGCAAAAACCGTGAATGAAATCTACTGTAAGTACAGTTACTTTTTTATAAATGTATATATGTCAATTTCTACGCCATTTTTCATCAGATTGCAACGGCGTCTTTTGCTAGACGTTCACAGAAAGGTAGACTACTAGAAAAGGTAGAAAGTAACTGCGTTCTCTTTTTTTTTTTTAAACTTTGGCCATTCCCCTGGCTCTTTTTAGCGTTTATCGCATTTACTCTGGTCAAGAATGACCGACAGAAACAGGCTGAAGGGGTACAGATGGGGGGGAAGACACTCTGGGAAAGGCACGGCTGCAGTCCGGGATTCGAACTCGCTAAACCCCAGATCCGTGACGAGCACGGTTGTCCCCGGCGCCGAAATAGCGCTCGAGGTACGTGGTGAGCTACTGGAGCTCCCCAACTGCGTTCTCTTTTATGGCAATAACGTTCAGGTTTGTGGGATATGATCCCGAAAAATAAGAGAAAGAGAAAAGTCACACTAGAAGTCAGATGATTGACAGGGTCTGGCGTGAGCTGGGAAGTGTAGTTTTTTGAAATTCAAAAGCCCATCGAAAGCCCTGGGTGTCTTCTCTCAAAAGACTACACTCAAGTTAGGGTCCTCGCGTCTATAAGCGCCTTTTTCCGACTCGATGCCCTGAGATTGAGAGAGATAAACAAACCGGTTAACCGTCTGTAGTGTGGTAGTGAAAGGTTAACCGTCTGTAGTGTGGTAGTGAAAGGTTAACCTTCTGTAGTGTGGCAGTGAAAGGTTAACCTTCTGTAGTGTGGTAGTGAAAGGTTAACGATTATATATGAGTTATATGAGTACTGGCTAAGCGTCCCGCTCTTAAGCCATTCCGAGATATACCTCATCTCATGTACCTATTGTAGACCATCAACGAAAAAAACAAATACGCCCATCACCTGCCGGGCCCCGCCCCTATAGAGGCGTACTCTATAAGATGCTAGGCATGGTCACCAAACACTCTTCCTTGCCAAAAAACCCGTTTCCAGGAAAAGATTCCTCAAGGGAACTCAGGGCCGCTTAAGAGCGGGACGCTTAGTCAGTACTCATATAACTAGGTTATATACATAACCTGTCGTTATATTATCGTACTTGGCCATCGCGTCCCGCTCTTAAGCCATTCCGAGATATGGGGTAGAGCGGATGCGAGGCCCGACAGATGTACCCCCTGAGGACCCGTAAGCCCACATCAAGGGGTTGGGGAGTCCCGTCACCCCATCCTTCCTAATGAAGGGGGGGCGCAGTCAACTCCACCCGAGTGCGAGCAAGAGGGAACTAGAACCCCTTGAACACACAGCACAGGCGGAACCACGTGTGACCTAACACACTGTGGCCCATACCCACACACTCTTGCTACCCTACCAAAGGACGGGAAGCAGGAAAGGCCACAGACCCCAGAACCGCCTGGGAGACAGACCCCCCGGTCATGTCCATGAGGTAAAACCTTACAAAGGGGCCCGGGGAGGACCATGAGGCTGCAGCACAGATGTCCTCCCCCGAGGCCCCACCCAGTAGAGCGGCAGAGGCTGCCACCCCACGAGTGGAGTGCGCCCTGACACCCCCAGGGGGATCCAGCCCGGCCAACGTGTAGCAGAGGGCAATGCCCTCGCACAACCAATGGGACAGGCGCTGTTTCGATAGTGCCTTACCGGCATGAGAACCACCGTGACAGACAAAAAGCTGATCGTGACCCTGAGGTCCTGAGTACGGCTGAGGTAAATTCCCAAAGCACGGACCGGACATGACAGGTGAAGGCCCGCATCTAACTCACTTGCGTGAGGAGGCGGATGAAACGCCTGAGCCACAATATCCCTGGAGCAGAAGAACTCCGGATATTTTTAGGCACGAAGGCAGGATTAGGCCGCAGAGTGGCACCGCAATCGGAACGAAAGACAGGCACTCTGGTCGTACCGAGATAGCACAAAGCACACCCACGCGTTCAGCGGAGGTGACGGCCAGCAAGAACGCGGTCTTGAACGACAGCTGTTCCAACGGCGCTTGCTCAAGAGGCTCAAACGGGGCCAAGGACAACCGACCGAGGACCAATTGAAGATCCCAACTCGGAGCCAAAAAGCGTTTTACCGGCTTAACGCGTCGGGCGTCAAGCAGGAAACGCTTCACAAGAGGGTGGCTGAACAAAACATCACCCTCAAATCCCTCATGATAAGAGGATATAGCTGCTGCATATACCCTCACCGTCGAAGCCGACAGTCTATCAAGGAGAGACTGGAGGTAACAAGGACAGTATCCAGGGGGCAGGACACCAGTCCCTGCCCCCGCCTTACACCACTCTTGGAACATACGCCATCTGCCCGCGTAAGCGCGACAGTGGCGTACCCGTCCCAACAACTGACCGAACAGACGTATGGGGAAAGAATCCCAGGCGGCACGGCATCGGTCCCAGACCTGCCTGGCTATGTCCGGACGTAATCCCCACCCGTCAGGATGAGGACCGCCCCGCGACAGTACACCTGTACCCACATTCACCCTGCCGAGGATCTGGGGAGCCCTCAGGCCGCGCAGATGGAGGACGCCCATAGCCAGGCGCCTGGTGCAGACGGGGGGAGCGTACTCCTGTCTGTCTGTCGATATACGACACTGACGTCGTATTGTCCGTCCTGATCAACACCGTTTGAGGACCAGAAGGACCGCTTTCAATACCAACACATTGAACGTAGCGCAGACCGGGCAGCATGGTTTGCCAGCTGCCCCCTACTGCGTTGGCCCGACACGTCACCAGCGAGGGAGGCATCGGTGAAAAACGTGACGTGAGACAGCGCCGTAACCGTCCTAGGACGGAACCTCCCGAGCGTGTCGACAACACATTCTGAGTGGGATGCCCATAGCACTCCAACCGTTGACTGGGAAGAGGAGTACTCTACTTCCAGTCTACAGCAAACCCCAGGCTGGTAGGGACCTGCCTGGTACGAGACCCGACGATCCACCTTGACCGCGAAGGACCAGAACGTCGTCAGGGCAGAATACACTTCGTAACCCCTGACGACGCAGAGGCCCCAGTGCGGCCTCCACGCACTTGGTGAAGATGCGGGGAGCCAGAGAAAACCGAACGGCAGCCTCTGGTACTCATACGCTAACCCTGCAAAGGAAGCGTAGGTAAGCCCTAGGATGGAAGATCGGAGATGCGAATACGCATCCTACAGGTCTATGGAGGAGAACCAGACCCCCACCTGACAGTGTTCAACAGGTAGGAGACGATCCAAAAAATGCTGAACCTTCCCATGGGACAGGTCCAGCATGGGTCTGACACCCCCCCCTCCCGATTTCCCAGGCACCAGAGAACACAGGGAGGAGAACGCCACGACGATGGCTTGCTTCGTCCACAGAGATTGGATCTCGTTGACCAGAGCTGTCACTGCAGGTGACCCTGACAATAGGGTCTGTACCAAACCTGAAAATGGGTGGGGTTGTGTAAACACAAGTCCCCGCCTCAGCGTTCTCTCCATCCACCTCGACATATGGTACTGCCGTAGTCATAATGTGATGACACTCCCAACGCACCCGCCGCCATGTGGCGCAGGTCCGCCAGGAACTGTAGATAGTCGGCCCGGTCCCACCCGCTGTGCGTAGCCAACCCTGGACCCTTGCGAGCAGAGCGTTCCGTGGAGTCGGGTCGGAACCTGACACTACCCACGAGGCAATCGCACCCAAGTGGGGGACCCTGACAGAAAGGGCCGGTTTGATATGGGGGAAGCTGACATCAATCTAGGTGACAAAAGCCCCCCCACTGAACACCCCTCCAGAACATGCTGAGGAGTTGTTCTGCAGCCGGACATGCAAGGCGTGAGGACCCCATGGGTTCCTACACACCGTAGCCCTGCAGTGATATTACTACCACCCAAATCACACGTGCCTGCGAGACCACTGCCAATCTTTCAGGAGTGGGAGGCACCAACATGATACCTGGCCTGGCGAAGGCGAGGCCGGGGAAGCCCGCACTGTGTGCCTCAAAAGGTTTCGAGCCCCCCTGCTGTCAACACTTGACAGACGTAACACCAGGCTCAACCAACACAGCTTATGGTGTGGGAGCCGCTTGACAGCACAACATTCTCACGGACAGACCCAGGCTCAGCCATCAACTGGGTGTCAGCCCCTGTCCCCATGAGAAGCGAAAAGTGGGGCCACCCGTGCTTCAACGAAGGCACGCGGCCCGCAGCCAAAGGAAACAATCAGAGCCCCCTTTTTCCGCTGTTGTTGGGGGAGGAAGTGATCGGAGAGCGGGCTGCTCGCGGCAGGACGGTGACGGCTTGTTTGTTCAAGCCGAGCCCATCCAACATGGCCGATCACTCGGCCGCCAAGGCTGTCGGCCTTGTGGACACCTGTCGATTCAACGCCCAGGATACCTCTGGCGGGGGAAAACATGGCCGCCTGTCGAGGGCCTCGTCATCACCGCTGACGAGGCCGTGCTCTCTCTTCTTCTGGCTGCGCGGTGTGAGGCGGTGTGGGGCCTAGGACAATACCGCCCGCGCTCCAGCAGAAGACCAAAATCCCCTGCGGAGGGGAACCCTGAACGGTTATAGCTTGCGGCTAGGTCAAAGCTAATAACGTCAACAACCTTGCGCGATGTGTCGACGTCGGCTGGCCCTCAAGGCCCCGCCACCAGACACCATTTTTTTATAGAAAAAACAGCAATTCTAACACAGTTCTAATCACGAAAATACTGTAGAATGAGCAAGCCCATGTACACAACGTTAAGGGGAGGCGGACCAGAGAGAACCAGTCCCGCATTCATTCATAATATTCACAACAGCACACCAGCCCTAGACCTTAGCCCATTTACCCAAAAAAGGTAAACAAAGCCCCCCCCGCACTACTCCCCCAATAGACACCGATTGACCGTCAGCATGAATGGTTGAGAGGAGAGAAAGCTGTAGCATAGACAGACATTTTCATAGCAGAGAGACAGAACAAAACAGTAGCCCACTACACTACTATAGTATAGCATTCAACGCTACTATGGACAGAAAACAGTCAGCTGAGCCACAACACGGGCCGCGGCTAAGTCCCATCCTGCAGTAGTATAGCTCTACTGCCACCCGCTGAGCCTCAAGCATCGGCTTCCAGGTGGAAACATTGTTCAAAATCCTGCCGGGGCACAGGATTAACGCTACCTGGCTAGGCTACCTAGCCACGGCCCACCCTGTTGTCAACCCATTTACCCGTAAAACGGGTAAAATAGGACTCAGCAAAACCCCCACATTAGCTACCGACTGACCTTCATTGATGAACCGGGCAAGAGGAGGGAAAAGCGGCAACATCCCACGGCGGAGACATTAGAACAGCGTAGCAGTAGTGTTAGCATTTAGCATTAGCATTAGCATTTAGCTTAGTTGTTTAGCAGCACGCTTCCAGGACCGCTCGGAACCCGTCCACTGCAGTGAAACGTTCACCAAACCATCCCGCCCCTGGCGCCGACACACAACATGGTTGTGTAACAAAACAAACCAGCATTACTAACACCAACATCAATGCCTGATGACACAGGGCTCACCTGTGTACAAGCCGGCTCGATAGCCAACCTTGCACGCTGCTCCTTGATCTGCTGTCACCAGACGAGGAAACATCAGAATAGGCCCGACGTGTCGCTGAAACATGCCCGAAGATTCCAGGGGTAAGCAAACCTCCGGTAAACTTTCAACATTACGCAATTTCTCTAATCTTTTCATAACAACTAGTTACATAAGGCGTCTTGCGACCGTTATGATGGAAACGAAAATAGAGGAAGAGTGTTTGGTGACCATGCCTAGCATCTTATAGAGTACGCCTCTATAGGGGCGGGGCCCGGCAGGTGATGGGCGTATTTGTTTTTTTCGTTGATGGTGTACAATAGGTACATGAGATGAGGTATATCTCGGAATGGCTTAAGAGCGGGACGCGATGGCCAAGTACGATAATATAACGACAGGTTATGTATATAACCTAGTTATATGAGTACTGGCTAAGCGTCCCGCTCTTAAGCGGCCCTGAGTTCCCTTGAGGAATCTTTTCCTGGAAACGGGTTTTTTGGCAAGGAAGAGTGTTTGGTGACCATGCCTAGCATCTTATAGAGTACGCCTCTATAGGGGCGGGGCCCGGCAGGTGATGGGCATATTTGTTTTTTTCGTTGATGGTGTACAATAGGTACATGAGATGAGGTATATCTCGGAATGGCTTAAGAGCGGGACGCGATGGCCAAGTACGATAATATAACCTTCTGTAGTGTGGTAGTGAAAGTAAAACCCACTCTTCTGGGGAGCCCCCGGGACCCCATGGTGAGAACATGTGCTGTACAGCATGGAAGCAGGCGTGTGCACAGATGGGGCCAAAGTAGGGCTGGGCGATATGACGATATTATATAAATATCGGGTACAGTTCATTAACGATACACTTTTTAAACGTATCGTGGATATCGTGATGTTTTGCCCAAGAGGCTTGTGTTGCGTCAATCTGGTCCACACGTTGACACTTTTGAACAGCGCCGCCCCACACACACACTACTGCATCAAAAGTTACTACTTATGATAACAAAGGCATTCGTTTTGTGGCATTGACGTTATATAGTTACACTTTCAATAACATCAGCGTATTTACATAGCAACGACCGAGGTCGACCTAGATATAGCAAGCATTAGCCGTTCATATCTCAGCCCGTGCTGACTCCGTTGTGCCCATTCTGCGGTCTGTTAATAACGTTTTCAATCAGACAGATGTATGGAAAGGCTTTTATTATAACATCCGTTGCAGTAAAATCATTATGCCTCCAGTCGTTTAGTCATTCTGCAGAGCTAAAAAGCTAAACGTCGGCCGCGGCGAGCTACCGCTGCCATTGTTGTTTTCATTGAGCTCTCCATGGCGGAAGTAAAAAATGTATACGCGCTTGCCGATTGGTGCTAAGAACAGCAGGGCGGGTGCAAGCGATGTGACGTAATTGGCAGACGCAACTGTCAATCAAAATGATTCTGTTTGCCGACTGAATGAATAAACGTTATTAACAGATTGCAGCATAGGTACAATACAGTACAGCTCAATACAACAACAGTCAACAGTGGACTGGAGGATGCAGACCAGAGAAAGACTTTCGTCTTGTTTACATCAGGGTCCCCCATTTTCAATTCATCATATTTCATATCTAAATCATATAATATCTCATTGCTAAATATATGCAAT
>NW_028172264.1:0-1000 GCF_963971535.1 Notolepis coatsorum
TCTCTCAATTCAATTCAATTCAATTCAACTATCTCTCTCTCTCTCTCTCTCTCTCTCTCTCTCTCTCTCTCCTCTCTCTCTCTCTCTCTCTCTCTCTCTGTCTCTCCCACCTCTCTCTCTGTCTCTCTCTTCTCTCTCTCTCTGTCTCTCCCACCTCTCTCTCTCTCTCTCCTCTCTCTCTCTCTCTCTCTCTCTCTCTCTCTCTCTCTCTCTCTCTCTCTCTCTCTCTCTCTCTCTCTCTCCTGTCTCTCTCCCTCTCCTCTCTTTCTCTCTCAATTCAATTCAATTGAATGGGGCTTTATTGCATTGCCAAAGCCAGTGTTAAAACAAACAAACAAAGCAAAACAATCAAACAGAGATCAGTACAGTACAGATAGTGCAGGCGTATGTGTGATGACATTATTTATGGTGGTTGTATTCCGCTGGATGTCCTTTTCTTGTCACAGCAGCTCACACATCTTGCTGCTGTGTTTGCACATTGTTGTATTTCACCCAGTAGGCATGGGAGTTTTGAGTTATTGTCCATGTTTTCAAAGTCTGTTTGGGTGTTTGCAATTTCTGGGAAGTATATGTCTCTGATGTCTTGGTATAGTGGGCAGGATTTGGGTCAGTCACAGTGCTCAGGTATTCTGCCACTGTGTACTTTCTGTTTAGAGCCAAATAGCATTCCAATTTGCTCTGGTTTTGGGTTGATTCTTTCCAATGTGTCAGCTAGTTTTCTTTTTGTTTTCTTATAATTTGATTTAGTCCAGTGTGGTTTCTGTCTGGTGGCTCTGCTTGTGTTTGTGAGCAGAGTCCCAGAACCATCTGGCTGAGCGGGCATCTCTCGAGGGTCTCTCTGTGGGTGAGGGCTTTGTTGTGGAGTGTGTCTGGGTCACTTTCTTTTAGGTGATTATAAAATGTAAATGCTCTTTGTTGGATTTGGATGATTAGTGGGTATCTTCCTAGTTCTGCTCTGCATGCAGTAGTTGGTGTTTTCCGTTGGGTGCGGAGAATGGAT
>NW_028172263.1:0-19703 GCF_963971535.1 Notolepis coatsorum
TCTCTCCTCTCTCTCTCTCTCTCTCTCTCTCTGCTCTCGTCTCTCTCTCTCTCTCTCTCTCTCTATCTCTCTCTCTATCTCTCTCCTCCTCTCCTCTCCCCACCCCCTCTCTATCTCTCTCTCTCTCTCTCTCTCTCTCTCTCTCTCTCTCTCTCTCTCTATCTCTCTCTCTCTCTCTCTCTCTCTCTCTCTTCTCTCTCTCTCTCCCTCCCTCTACCAGTGCAGACTGTGGACTGATTGTCACTCAAAGTGCTTATGGGGCGGAGCCAGGCCATAACAGCCTGATTTCTTGAGACAGAAAAAATGATGGTTTTGAGTACTTGATTAGAAATATAAAACAATGAATTTAAAAAAAAAAAAACTTACAAATGTCTTCAATAGACTAACAGGAATTGTGTAAAGTTGCCCAAATAGTGCTAGTGCTTTAATTAATTCCTGGTTGTATACCTTGTTTATTTATTTATAATTGTTGTTTTGTTTTTAGGACTGACATTTATGTTGCACTCATATTTAGTTATTACATTTTCTTATGTTATGCCTATGCTTACGATGTGTCAGAATTGTTTTATATGTAGTGCGTTCATATATGTAACTGTTTATATGTTTTACTTCTGTGAAGCACTTTGTGATTTTATCTGTGAAAGGTGCTATACAAATAAAGTTTACTTACTTACTTACATACATACACCAGATACTCAGAAGTGGAAAGAAACGGCGGTTAGGTGGCGTAGCGGAGATTGCGTTCGTCACCAACCCCGGAGCTGTGAGCTGGATTCGCCTGTTCGAATCCAGCTCACAGCTCCGGTGTTGTCACCAGCTTGGCTGGCCGTTCACACTAATACAATTGGCTGTATTAGAGGGTGGGAGAAGCTGGCGGGGTGGGTCCGGGTCGTTGTAAACAGCGACTCCTACAGTTCGGTCGGGGCGCCTGCTAAGATAGGACCTGAGTGGGATAGTGTGATCCTTCCCAGTGATGGGAATAACGGCACTATAAGTAACTTCGTTACTAACGGCGTTCGTTTTTTCAGTAACGAGTAATCTAACGGATTACTCTTCCAATCTTAATAACGTCGTTACCGTTACTACAAAAAAATGCGGCGCGTTACTATGAATGAACCTGTTTCTTTCATCAGACATATCTATGCGCCGAGAGGCAATAATATGTTCTTCCTTGTTTAGTGGACAGTGCGCGAGCCAAGCATACATGCTGACGATTGGCTGAGGTTGAATACAATGTCATGGTGGGCCAATCAGAGGTGGAGGTGGGCGGGTGTCTAAAGCATCCAGAAGATTCTGTAAGATTCTGATCAAACTGGCCAGTATCACGTCTTCGTCTGTTTGGCCCTCCATCCAATTCCTCTGCGTTGTGTACTTTTAATGGTCCTGACGTCTCCGATACTGGTAGATAAGATCCTTATCTCCCCCCGTTAGTGCAATCCATAAACCATAATCATTTTCCACTTCCGTAAGAATTCGACACTCCGACACCGTGAGATACCTTACGAAACTATTTCTCTGGTCTGCATCCCCTTAACAATTGTGTGTATTGAGCCATACTGTATTGTACCCATTCTGAAATCTGTTAATTAAAATGTTCAATCAATCAGTATATATTTGTTATTTATTTTTGGTATAGTGCTTAACAAGCATAATTTAATGTCGCCCAGTTGTGGCCTGTTGAGGGGCAATACATATCAAAAGTTCCAAAACATCTATTCTGTTTGTATTTGTATGATCCACTATATAAACATAGTAATTATAATATCTACATAGCCTACACATGGCATTTGATTGGAGGCTAGTCTCACTTTGTCCCACAGCAACATTAAAATAGTTTAGATTTGTGTATGTTGTTTATGTAAAAAAAAATCTTGAAAGTAACGCAATAGTTACTTTCTGAAGTAACTAGTTACTTTTATAATTTGTAACTGAGTAAGTAATTTAGTTACTTTTTGGAAGAAGTAACTGTAACTAGTTACTTTTTTAAAGTAACTTGCCCAACACTGATCCTTCCACACGCTACGCCCTCTCAGGGAGGATCCGCGCTGCCAGGTGAAAAGAAGCGGTTGATTGGCTGGACGTGTGTCGGAGGAAGCATGTGATAGCCTCCACTCTCCCAGATGATCTGACTGTGGGGGGTAAGTGTGCAGCGACCAGGAAGGGGATTGGGAATTGGCATACGACTAACATTGGGATGGGAGAAAATCGGAGAAAAATGGAGGGGGAAAAAGATTAAAAAAAAAAAAAAAAAAGTGGAAAGAAACGAACTACTCAAGTCACACGTAAGTGTTACGACGTAGGTAGGTGTGTTGAACCCAAATGCAGTACAGAAGAAAGGTGCATAGACGGTAGTTGCTCTTCTCACCAAAAACAGTGTTTCCTTAAATTTTTGAAACATCAATAGCGATACTGGTATTATACAAAAGAAAAACAAACTAAATAATAATTAAACAATAATCAAAAACACGGCAGCCGCATCCTCCAGGCCTGGAGCGACACGACTCTCCGTAGACAGCTACTCACGGTAACGTTAGATGAAGAACTGACAAATGAAAGAATAAACACAAGGCCATTATAAAGAGAGTCAAACACACAGCAGGCGTGAATCAGCAATCAGGACAACCTGGAAGAATAGAGAGGGTGAAATACTCCAGGGTGGCGCTAGGAGCTTTTACTCCTAGGAGAGAGTAAAAGAGTCAAAGACCCAAACGTTACACGTAAGTACCATTTTAGGGGATTTCATAGTTTTACTCCACTGCATTTCTAAGCAAATATCCTACCTTTTGCCCAACTGGCTTCAACAGTGAAACCCGCACATGACTGTATGTTTTCAGTAAACATTTTGTGAAAATGGCTTTTATTTGAGCAAGCCAACTTAACGATGAATCATGTGTGCCGTCAGCCCCTTAACCCATAGAGGTTATTCCTAAACATGGAATCATCATACTGAAATATGAAACCACATTGAACTGCGTCTTTTACTTTTGACACTTGAATAACTTCGATATCAAGTAGCTTTAAAAAATGTACTAGATAAGAGTTTAGAATTGTACCTTTCCCAGAGAGTAATATTCTAGCAGGGTCTCTGCTTTGATTTGCAGATGATTTGCAGAAAGGATCTGGGTCCACTATAACTTTGTGTGGCCCCTCCCTCTCTCACTGACCCAGCTTTGTGTGGCCCCTCCCTCTCTCACTGACCCAGCCTATGACACTGTCTCCCTCCTACTACTGCTCAATGCGAGTCGTCCATCAAAATGGACAACTGAGACATAATAAGAGTAGGAGTAAGAAGAGAATACTTATTGGTCTGAAAAAAACATGACTGAAAATTGTGTTTTTAATTTAATTAAAAATTATCACACACAATAGTGAGGCTCTATTCATAATTTATTAGGCTAATATTATTAATACTTAGAAGCGTTTGGACATTATATTGCCCTAATGGATGTTTCACTTTTTTCACTGAACAACGAAATAATAATGGAGTGATAAATTGCAATATATCATAATATTAAATGGCAACAGGGTACTTAAGGTATTGCAGAGCATGCAGTATAATCTGTTATCTTTTTGTATTTATGTGGAGAATTGAGATCTCTCTGGGGATTTCCTCCACTAATGCAATGCAGCAAACTTTAAATACTGCACAAAAATTAGTGTGGTTTGCTTTTCACAATTTCACAACATTCCTGAATTAAACTGAACACTGTTGGGGTGGGAAGTAGGGATAGGTCATACAAAACTAATAATAATTTGTGGGGATCAAAGTCGACCTTTTGTAATGATGTTGTTCTTTTTTTTCATAATATGTAGGTTATTGATCATTTCATTGGTGGAACCGTGTTGAAAATACATTTTCAATTTCATCCACTAGGATTATTCATTCACTTTGAGCGATGTTCCTGCATGCACTGCCTCTTGTTCTGGTTCAATAGCTGGCTGCAACGTAATATTACGCACATGTGAGCTTGTGCACATCCCTAGTAAGAAGGTGCAAAAAAAAAAAACTCAGAGCGTGTTTTTATAGTCACATATTTGTCATGTGTAGGTGGGTTTTCCAGCAAACTCACCACTCTCGCTGCCGTTGAATTCGTAAGGGATGCTACCACATAGTACTACTTGGTGGCATACGCGGTAATATCCCTGAGAGCGAATTGGGCTTCGGCTTGCGCGAACCAAGCGTTGGCACTCTGCGCAGCTTGAGTGAAACTGCGTTCAAAGTTCTGCGATCTGCGTTCTGTTGTTCAGTTGACATGTTCGATATAATCTCCGAAATACGTCCAAGGGTCACAAATGTAGGAATGCAGTAATGATAGCGTAGACGGAGTCGTGTTCCGATGCAAAAACGCTAGTTTATTACGCACTCTACTGTCGCACAAACAACACCTCCATTCAACTTTCACTGTCTCTCTTTAACTACGTCATCCCCCGCTAAGGGTCATGGGAGATGTAGTAAACAACACAAAAGGCTAGAATGCCGTGAATTATGCCCCAGTAAGTAGCCACTACACGCAAATCATTAATCATACATCCAAAATAGCATACGTTTATTATTATACACAATGATGATACAGCTCCCAGGGGAGCTTTAGAGACCCCCAGGGGAGCTGATGTCTGATCTAGGGGAGCTATAGCGGACCGGGCTCCCCTCCTGGATCGCACCCTGACTATCTCACTCACACACCCGCTAACACATGACATATTGTATATGATTCAAGAAATTGAGAAGAATGCATCTTTGATATAAAATAAATTGGAGAAAAAGCATTATGTTGGCCTGTGTGTCTCTTGACGTTTACCATTTATGCTTTGGCGAAATGTTCTGTCATCTCTATGGTAACACAACAACCAACGTATATCCATGGCAAGGCATTTCATGCAGTCACACTGTGCGCCAACATATGACAGTGTCCGACATAACACAATTAAAGCGTGTTTTGTGTTGAAAATACATTGTTTCTGTCGAGCAACACTCAGAATAGATATCATAAATCAGTCGTTTCAGCCACTAGATGTCACTAAAGCACCACCACAAATGGTCAAATTAGGCAAATCAAATATGACTCAATAGCTATATCATATTGAACTTGCCACTAAAAATCTTTTACATATTTTAGATTCAACTTTAGGTTGAATAAGAGAAAGTTGACATGCGAACAGGCCACCATTTTCTTTTTGAATACAGGATCAGAGAACCACAAACTTCCCACTAGCAGCGCATTTATCCAATCAGATGCATTCCACGTGGGGAATATGTGCACACAACGTGCACTCGCTGCCCAAAGGTTGATGCCCAGAAACGTCCTGAGCAAAGCAACATAAGAAAACACAGGCAGAGGGAAGTATCTCTGCAGATAAACACACCACACACTTATAGTGGGTCATAAAGACACCACCACACACTTCTATTGGGTCATAAAAACACCACCACACACTTCTAGTGGCTCATAAACACACCACCACACACTTCTAGTGGCTCATAAACACACCACCACACACTTCTAGTGGCTCATAAAGACACCACCACACACTTCTAGTGGCTCATAAAGACACCACCACACACTTCTAGTGGCTAATAAACACACCAGTATTAAGTGCTTAGTACTATATGCAAGGTAGATTCCTTAGTAGCAGAGTGCATACTAGTGAAAGACAGTAAACGGTTGATATTCTTTTTTTCTCATTTCAGATAATGATTGAAGTGTGTTTTTAGTCGCAGACGGAAAATTGGGCGGGTTTTTCGGCAGTCCTAACTGGTAGGAAGCCAGCTTCTCTTTGATGATATATGCAGACTCTTTATACTCAGGCTAATGCTAAACAAGAGGACTCCATCTTCACCTCCCACACAACCACCCTCGCCAGAAAAATGGCTAAGGACCCCTCACACCCAGCACACCCCCTGTTTCAGCCCCTGCCCTCAGGTGGGCGCTTCAAGTCCATCCTCTCAAAAACCACCCGCTTCAAGGACAGCTTCTTCCCAACCGCCATTCGGACCCTGAACTCCTTTGGCCCCCCTCTCCCCATCAACCCCTTACACTAACCAAGCTCCTGACCTGATGGACTAGACCAGGGGTGGCCAACCAGTCAGAGATTAAGAGCCACACTAATTACTGTGGTACCAGAAAGAGCCACACCATATATACCAGCGTTTCTCAACCTTTTTTTCAGTCACGGCATCCTTCATGTGTTTATAGGTCCCACCCTCTGGCCTCTGATGTTGCTAATGTCTTTTTTATTTGGGCCTCACAGGGTTAACCTCTTAAGACCGTGCGGTCCGGTACTGGACCGCAAATGACATCAGGCCATAGATCCATCTCTACACAATGTATGAATTAATGTTGCGTTTTCTTTTCAAATGTAGCCAAGAGTAAAGACCCTAACCCTGTCAAAACAGCAGTCAAAGTGTATATTTTCAGCATTACGTTTGTTTACCAATGATTGTAACTGTTATTTTTTTTTTTGATCCACTTTTTCTCCCATTTTCTATATTTTTCTCCCATCCCAATTTCGTATCATCCAATTCAACCCTCCCCTGTCACGAACGCTGTTTCTTGCCTCCCACAAGCCGGCTGCAGTGAGGACTAAGTCATACATAGCACAAGTCCCCTCCGGTACTTGAGGTAACAGCAGTCGCATCTTTTCACCTGCGCAGCTCGACCTCTCAGTGTCGAGGAGTAACGCGTGGGAGGCTCACGCTGCCCCCGACACTTCCTGATTCTACTGCGCAGGCGCACCAACCGACTTGTAGGAGTCGCTTGTTCACAACGTTCGATCCCCACCCTTCAGTTTTTCCCTCCCCGTAATACGGCCAATGTGTATTACTGCGGACGACCAGCCAAACTGAAAAACAATGTGGAGAGCTGGATTCGAACACGCGAATCCTAGCGTCTCCACACTGGTGGCGAGTGCCTTAGACCACTACACCACCTAGCCGCCCTTGATTGTAACTGTTATTAGTGAAATATGTGATTATAGAAATCTCAGGGCATTGAGTCAGAAACCGGTGCATATTGATGGGAGGAAGTGGCGCAGCCAAAAGTGAGTGTAGTCTTTTGAAGGAAGAGACCCAGGGCTTTTGATGGACTTTCGAATTTCGAAAAACTACCCTACCCAGCTCACGCCAGCCCCTGTCAATCATCTGACTTCTGGATTCACTTTTTTATTTCTCTTATTTTTCGGGATTATCTCCCACAAACCTGAACGTTATTGCCATAATACAGAACACAGTTAGTTTCTCTACCTTTCTGTGAACGTCTACCAAAAAACGGCTTTGCAATCTGATGAAAAATTCGAGAAATTTACATTATAAAAAAGTAACTGTACTTGTGAATCTGCCATTGGAAAGGGGATATTTGGCCCGATCCATAGATGTGCAACTTGGCCATAATAAGGTAATTTATAGGCCTGATATAATTTTTTTTTTATCTACTTTTTCTCCCCATTTTCTATTTTTCTCCCATCCCAATTTCATATTATCCAATTCTACCCTCCCCTGTCTCGAAAATTGTTAGACCATGCCTCCCACTGGTCGGCTGCAATGTGGACGAAGCCTTGCATCAAGTGTCCCCTCCGGTACACGAGGAGGCAGCCGTCGCATCTTTTCACCTGCACAGCGCGATCTCTCAGTGGCGAGGAGTAACACGTGGGAGGCTCACGCTGCCCCCGATACTTCCTGATTCTGCTGTACAGGCGCACCAACCGACCTGTAGGAGTGGCTGCCCACAACGTCCGATCCCCACCCACCGGCTTTCCCACCCCCTAATACTGCCATTTGTATTAGTATGAACGACCAGCCAAGCCGGAATCAACGCCGAGAGCTGGGCTCGCCTTGCTCACTGCGCCACTTAGCCACCCACTATAGGCCTGAAATTCTATAATCATATGTCAAATTGCATGTGTCCGGATGGCAGAATTCATTACTGTATCTACAAAACCTTCTGTTTAATCATCTTCCTTTTATTAATTTGCTTAGATTTTTCAGGTCTGGTAAATTTTAGCATGGTGTTATTCACAGTCAAAGATAAAAATATATATATAATTGAATTGATATTCTCCTTTGGTTCATTACAATTTACTCAAGCCTAATAACATGCACAATATTTCTGACACTGGGGATACATTCCCTGAGATCCATAGATGTCCCTAGAATCAGATACCAAGAACATGCAAATGAACCATTTAAAAAAGAAAGTCTGTAAATGTTGATTCTACGTCTTACTGAATGAATACAAAAAAATATATATATATATATATTAAATTTTTTCAATGGAGGGAGGAGCCACACATTGGCGGGAAAAGAGCTGCATGCGGCTTGCGAGCCGTAGGGTGGCCACCCCTGGACTAGACTGTTCCGTGTGTTTATGTTGTGCTGTGTCATGCTGTGCTGTTTTTATGTATTTATTGTGTCATGTTGTGCTGTATTATGTATCCATTTCTGGGAAGGGGTGGGTAAATGTATCTATGTTCCAGTTTTATGTTGTAGAGCTTATTACACTCTGTACGGATCACGAATACCACCAACCTGGTTGTGTGGCAATAAAGGAATATTGTATCTTGTATCTTGTCTTGTAATAGGTGTTTTTACTTGTATTCACAGTATTTTGTGGCTATGAAATGTACAAGTGGTTAAGTTCCAAATAGTGTGTTTTACATCTACAGATTAGGTATGTGAATATACTCATTTATATGGTAAAAGAGACAACACAGATTGTGGCTTGGGGAATGCCTCCTATTTTAAGAATTCACAATGTTCTTCCTGTGCCCCAGGACAGTTGAGTCAGTATTTGTGGCCACGCAGCATTCTTTCCTGAAGATAGAAATCTGAGAAAACCCACTCTGAATGCGCCGAATTGGGATGTAAAATATGGGGTGGCTCTGAATTTACGAGGTCATAGTGTGAAATGTTTGTGTGCGGTCTTGCACCCAAATGTGTAAGTTCTAGATTCAATGCTAGAATATAAACCTAATTTTGGTGTAAGAGAGCTCAGCTAACACACACATTTGAAGTCAGAGCCTCGGCCATTGTCTATGGAGCAGCCCCAGAGTTTAGATTGGATGGTTCTCTCCAAAACAAGGTGAATTGGTATGAGATGAGCAAGAACATGCACGCACACACACACACACACACACACACACTCACACACACACACACACACACACACACACACACACACACACACACACACACACACACACACACACACACACACACACACACACACACACACACACACACACACACACACACACACACACACACACACACACTCACGCGCACACACACATGCACACACACATGCACACACACACACACACGTGAAGATTGGCACCTTTTATTTATATTTTTTTGGCACTTCTGTGAAGGCCATGACTGCTGAAAAAGAGCATACTTTACTAAAAACACTCTGAGAGGAAGAAGGCCTTGTATACTGAGACAGATACAGAGAGGAGAGGATAAAGTGAGAGATAGAGAGAGACATAGATAGAAAGAGAAGGAGAGAGAAATAGACAGAGAGAGAGAGAGAGAAGAGAAGGAGAGAGAAATAGACAGAGATAAAGAGAGAGAGAGAGAGAGAGAGAGAGAGAGAGAGAGAGAGAGAGAGAGAGAGAGAGAGGGATGATGGATAGATAGAGAGAGATAGAGAGAGAGAGACAGAGAGAGAGAGAGAGAGAGAGAGACAGAGAGAGAGATAGAAAGAGAGAGAGATAAGAAGAAGAGAGGAAGACCCTAAGAAAGAAAAAAGGAGAGCAAACCACAGCCTCTTTATTGGCGGTCGATGAACGAGAGTGAAGTGGTGCATTGTGGGAGCGACAGCAGGGTCTGATGAAGACATGGCTGCTCATTTCTCACTGCAGAGACAACCTGAATGAGGCCCTCGCCTCCCTCACTATACCTCCACTATTGTCCCAGGGGCCCTAGAACTCACATACACACAAGGCCCCAACCTATTATCCATCAGCCAGCCAGCACAGTGGCTTGGTTTGTATTCATTAAAAGAGGACATACAGTATGAGCAAGGCCTTGATGAGGTACAGAGACTGTCAGCCACTGTTATGTATCTAAATGTCTCTGACCTTGTGAGAAAAGACAGAGCTGGAACGAGTGAGGCTAGTTGGACTAGTGCGTTTTATTGATTTATGTGTGTGTGTGTGTGTGTGTGTGTGTGTGTGTGTGTGTGTGTGTGTGTGTGTGTGTGTGTGTGTGTGTGTGTGTGTGTGTGTGTGTGTGTGTGTGTGTGTGTGTGTGTGTGTATGTGTGTTACGACCCTGGCTCATGTGTAACCAACACCAAAAACCCTGTGCTCTAACTCAAATTGCTACTAAACCAAGGAACCATTAATGTAAATGTAAACTAAAGTACTAAGGTAAACCAACGGACAAGGACTGAATAACCTAACAGCTCTTTCTCTAAGCACAGACAGTGCAGTGCATGTGTATTACTAGGTCTGCCTTTAAAGCTCCCCAGCAGGTAACCAATCAGCACTAATTGGCTAATTGGCAGGCCTCACCTGCATGCCCGGTGACACAGGAGTGATCAGGCCTCTAGTACATAACACCTCCCCCACCAAACTGGTTGCTCAAGAGGCAACCACTACACAACAACCCATAAACAAAACAAAAAACAACTGTGACCCCTTAGTTGTCAGGGCCACTACCACAACAGCGATAACGGGTACCACAAACACTGGTACTATGATCGTGAGAGGGCGTTTGCTAGCACATTGTCCCTCCCACGATGTGGCGAATATCCAAGTTATACGCCTGGAGGAACAAACTCCATCGCATCAAACGATGGTTCGAGTTCACCATGCTGCGAAGAAAAACCAAAGGGTTATGGTCTGTATACACAACAAGGGGTAAACTGGAGGATCCAACGTAAACATCAAAATGGTTCAAGGCAAGAACCGGGTCGGCCCCTGTCGAACACGACCACCGATACCGATCTGTCAAAATTATACTGCAAACCAAAATCAACCTGAGAACTGCGCTTAACAGAACAGAACACAGCACAACAAAACCATAGATCCCTGATACCACCACCGCACCCATATCCATCCCACCTGGCACTGGCAGTTCAGGATACTGCACACCGTGAACATCCAGAGTAGGCTGTACCGCCTCAGGTACAGCCCCAGTGTACCGGGAACATGGCAGTACGACAGTCACAATAACGTCTGGAACACCATCTAAAATGGCGTCACCCAAAATAACTTTGTCCTGATCAAAATCAAAATGGCTGCCACTCAACAGACCAGGTCGCGAAGGCGGCTCCTGCTCCACAGGACACAGGTAACTAGGTTGACCATCACACCTAGTGCATGGCAGAGAATCAGTGTGGACATGTGGATCAATGTCAGAATCATCACCTGACATACTGGGACCATCCCTGCCCACAAGTGAAACATTAGGGACAATAGAGCTATTGTGGGAAGGCTGGCAGCCTAAGTCAAGCTTAGTGGCCTCTCCAACTAGAACGGTGTCACATGAAACAACAGCACCTCTCATAGCATCCTTCCCACACTCATCCTCCAATTCGTTCGTGGCCTCAGCCACCGTACAGGCTGGGAAGACCTTGAGACACTGCGCTGCCATATCATCTCCTGTCACATGCTTCTCCGGCACGCCTGTCAACTCTGGTTTCACCACCGGGCCTAACACAAAACCACAATCAAGAGAATCATTATGCAGAGGTACATCCACAGTGTGCTTTCCAAAATTCTCAACAGGTACACATTTTAACTCAACAAAGAATGTGTCACTAAGTGTAATGTCCCAAGTCGAAGTATCAACAACATCACTTTTGTCCTTTGACATTTCTCGTGCCACAGCACACACAGGAAACACTCCTGGATGTTTCTGTGCCAGCTCATTAGAGACCTCAGAAACCACAGGAATGGGAGTTACAACCGGAGTAGCCAACACTTTGTCACCAGCCAAATCATTCCCTAGAATGAAGGACACCCCCTTTATGGGAATGTGAGAACATACCCCCACAACAACATTGCCTGATACTAAGGGAGAATTGAGCGTGACCTCATGCAAAGGTGCATCCACAAATCCACCCCCAAAGCCCCGACCAACGACACCGGAATGCAAAGAAGAGTTTTCTGAAAACGGCAAAACCCCCTCTCCAAATTGTTATAGCCTGTTTGGACTCTAGTGCATTAGTCAGGGAAACAAATCCATTCATCATAAACCTTGAGGAACCCTCGAGTTCTTTGTCCACACGTTTGATACTTTCCCCATCCCCATCTAACGTTGGCATAGGCGTCCTGCATATGGTTTCTACCAGAGCCACGGTTCTGACATTTTTCTGCTCAAGCACCGGGCACCCAGCAACGATATGACCAGGTTCTTTACAGTAAAAACAGATAATCCCTTCTGGGAATGCACCAGCAGACCCACCCCGCCTAGGAGGTGAAGTTAACTGACCAGCAGACACAGGTTTTGGGAAACGGCCCCCCTGAACAGGACGCCTATCCCCGGACTCAACACGGTAGTCCTCCAAAAACACGGACTTGTGTGTCAACACAAACTCATCGGCGAAGACAGCGGCGTCGCCTATCTTCGATACCCCACGCTCATTTAGATGTGTGGAAACGGTATCAGGAACACATCTTTTAAATTCCTCTAGGAGAATCAACTGCCTAAGCTGCTCTCTTGACTCTGCCTTCTGAGAAGTGCACCACCTGTCAAACTGGTTCTCCTTCTCCCTACCAAACTCAACATAAGACTGCCCCTCCAACCTGCGATAACCCCAAAAAACGCTGACGATAGGCCTCAGGGACCAACTCATAAGCCCTCAAAATGGAAGCTTTAACCAGCTCATAATCAGCGCTTTGTTCAAGGGACAGAGCAGTGTAGGCTTCTTGTGCCCTACCAACTAAAACACATTGCAGCAGCAGTGTCCAGGCGGTATCAGGCCACTTCAATGTGGTTGCCACCCGTTCAAAAAGGGGAAAATATCTTTCCACGTCTTTCTCAAAAAATGGTGGCACCATCCTAATATTCCTGCCTACATCAAAACCGGAACGTGACTCTGGATGCAGAGCACCCGCCTGCAAGGCAGCATGCTTATATTCAAGCTCCTTCTGTGCACGCTCGTGCTCCAACAACATTTGTTTCTCCTTAAACTCACGCTCCTCTCTCCTCTCCTCACGCTCGTGCTGTAGCTGCCTTTCCTTAAACTCCAACTCCCTTATCCTCCAGTCACCCTCTACACCAGGTAATAGCGGAGATGCGCCGGACGAAGGAGGCTCCTCCACCCTCTCCTCAAGCACCTGTTCCCTAATGAGCAAAACCCTCAAAGCACCCAAGGCAGATGGTTTCAAACGTTTCTCACTGGGAGTAAGCTCGACCTTGTAGTGCACAGCAAGCTCGAGAAGCTGTTCTTTTGAAAACCTCTCCAACATGTCATGTGAAGGGTGATCCACAAAATCCCTAACGGAAGCCATCTTTTCTGCACCAGCACCACAACCCGTTCACTTTAGAGTCACCAAAAAGCTGCCAAAAGCACCCTAGTACACACACAATCCACCTAAAGAGCCACCAAAGAAACACTAAAGAACCACTGAAGAACGACTAAAGAACCACGACAAACCACTGAAGAACCATACAGAATGCCAAAGCCACTAATAATAACCACAAAGGATAATAGAAAAAAAAAAAAAAAAAACACCCACCCCAAATAGACGTGTCATACACTCAGGGTGTTATGTGCTACCAGGTATGCTCACCAAACACTCAAACAAACAAAATAAATCCAACAAACAATTCCAAACAGGTGCGCCTTCTAACCTGATATGACTACATATGCTTCTACGTCTAAACTGCAGAAAAAACCGGCCCACCACATGTCTACCCTAAGAAACACTAAATCAAGCCCTACCACACTACCTGTGTTTTCTGGCCGCCCTAATCTACCTACCCTTAAACTAATGCCCTGTAGACCTAACTTTCTTCAACCACACCTGCTACCAGTCAAAGATCATATACCAATCATTTCATTGACCGCCCCAGGAGTATGTGGTGCACAGGACGCTAACCAACAACCAGAAAAGAATGTCCCTATCTACATGTGGTGCCCACTAAACTATATATTTTAACAGCATAAGTAGTCACATCAAATTACAAACAAATACGGCATACTCACCTGTTTGATGAAATGGCTCAGCCCCCACGTTACACCATATGTAACGAACACCACCCAAACCATAATACGATGACACCCTGTGCAACACAAAAAAAAAAACACCAAACAAAGTTCTAGGGGTAAAAGATCCCGGACGAGCGCCCAACTGTTACGACCCTGGCTCATGGGTACGCAACCTATGTGTAACCAACACCAAAAACCCTGTGCTCTAACTCAAATTGCTACTAAACCAAGGAACCATTAATGTAAATGTAAACTAAAGTACTAAGGTAAACCAACGGACAAGGACTGAAGAACCTAACAGCTCTTTCTCTAAGCACAGACAGTGCATGTGTATTACTAGGTCTGCCTTTAAAGCTCCCCAGCAGGTAACCAATTAGCACTAATTGGCTAATTGGCAGGCCTCACCTGCATGCCCGGTGACACAGGAGTGATCAGGCCTCTAGTACATAACAATGTGTGTGTGTGTGTGTGTGTGTGTGTGTGTGTGTGTGTGTGTGTGTGTGTGTGTGTGTGTGTGTGTGTGTGTGTGTGTGTGTGTGTGTGTGTGTGTGTGTGTGTTTGTGTTTGCGTCAAATGTGCATGTGTTCATACATGCGTTTGACAGGCCGCATGTGTGTTACATGTGAATATTACAAAGCATATTCATCATTACACAATGAGGTGAGGGGGGGGATTAAAAGCAAAGGTAGCGAAAAAACACAAGTTCCCAGGAGAGCGGTGGAGACTTTGCATCAGTGAAGTATTTTGTTTACTCATATGTAAATTCACACCCAAAACACACACACATGTAAAATGGATGTTCTGCACACGGCTATAAAATAATTAGCTCTTGCCATCCAGCTGTTTTCTCTCCCTCTCTCTCTCTCTCTCTCTCTCTCTATCTCTCTCTCTCTCTCTATCTCTCTCTCTCTCTCTCTCTCTCTCTCTCTCTCTCTCTCTCTTCTCTCTCTATCTCTCTCTATCTCTCTCTCCTCAGTAATCCCAAGTATCTCTCACCCCATCAAATATGCACTCTTTATTTACACTGTCTGCCCCCCCCCCCCTCTCTGTCTGTGGCACTGAAACAAATTATCGTCTTTGATATTTTTGTTGGTTCTTCAACATCCCATTGATCGTGTTTTATATCTTGTACGATTGCGTCAGACTATTATCGTGTGAAACATCTCCTCGCTTGATTTGTATTCTTTCATTTCTTATTCATCGAAATTGAAAGTTTGCGTGGCGCCTTAAAGAATCATATGAATGAACCTCAGGGGGCCTGCAGGAATGTTTTCAAAGCCTACCACACATAATTTAAAAAGCGCATTGTTATGCACGTGAAAATGAGGCTGCCTAGATTCCATGAGAAGCTGGCGGCTCAGCGATGCACTTGGCGGACTCCACAGGTAACTGGAAATATATCGACACAGAATATCTACTTTCTTCTCAATTTAGCCTCAGTCAAACCTTTAGGGAACAAGATGATTGGCCACATCTACTCTTAAGACACAATACCCATATATTCCAAGCTAATTAATTGGGTTCTCACTCGTCTGCCACAAGCCTGCTGATCAGTGTGCAGTTTATGAGAGTTAAGAGATAGACACTTAAACTTAACTTAAAATCATTACAAGTATAAAGAGACTGCGCTGCAGTGTAACGCAGCCGTCCCGGGTTCGACTCCCGGACCCCGGAGACCTATGCTGAATGTCTTTACATATATTCTCCCAACTTTCCTCTCTGCCTGGCCTATCCGAAATAAAGCAATAAAATGCCCAAAACAAATCTAAATATATATATTTTTTTTAAAGTACAGAGAGAGACAGAGACAGAGAGAGACACTTGAACGTAATTTAAAATCAGTAAAAGTACAGAGAGAGACACCTAACATTGCTCCGCTATGAACATCTGCAAGATTGTTTTGAGACCAGCCTAGTTGACATTAGCAGCTAACGTTAGTTTAGGTCATTGAACATGGAATATGTAATGTCCTTCCTCTGCTTGCTTTCTTTGTCATACAAACGCTGGAAAATGACTCGGCTAGCGATGTCTGTGTTGTGGTTTTTCGTTTAACACCACCTCTGGAGGGACTGCTTGTCTCTGTAACAACTCTTGCATGAATAGTTTTCTGCTCAATGTCGAACTTTTCAAACCCAAATCACGTCCAGATGATGGACGAAGAAGCACCTTTCCTTCTAACTAATTATTCGTCATTGTTTGCATGGGGAACGGGAGCTCTTGCATCATGCTGGCTGCCCTCCATTTCACCATGCATAATTATTTTTAGTAGCCAATAATGGGCCAACTTCTTTACTAGTTTATTATCTTTTAAGTGCGCATTTCGCTAGCTTTGTGTGTCACATTTGTAAATGTGAAAAAGTATTTTACATGCTGTGACGAGCCTGGTGGTGTTCAGACTTGTCATGGTTCAAAAACAAACAAATTCAATTGTCCACACAAGCACAATTTCAATCAATAAAATATATTTATTGAATAAGGCAAATATAGTCCGATGGGCAATTAGAGTAGTCGTAATAAAGTCCAAGGTCAAAACCACAAAACACGCTCTCGTACAAAAAAGGGATTGTTCAATACTCAGAGGCTGTCTTCCGGTCCAGGGTCAGAACACAAGGGGGTTTCTCAGCCAGTCTATGGTCCAGTACACAACAAACACCTTCTCGCCTCACCTCTCCTCTCAAATACCTCTCACCTCACAAAACTCTGTATCAATATCTATCTCTCTCTGTACTCCAGCTCCTTCCTCACCTCCACTCAACAATACTATGTCTGTCCTAGTGTTTTATGAGAGTGTTTTATCTGTGTCTGGTGTGTGTGTGTGTGTGGGATGTTGGCGATCTCGTGGTGCACAGATGTGTTTTATCAGTCCTAATCAGCTGCCTAATTGCTTCTCGTCCTCCCGTGGCAGTAGTATCTCCCATCATTCACATGGATGGGGGATTATATCTGCCACAATGCAAAGAGGCTAAAAGTAGCTTTCTACCGGTGCATCCAGTAGAGTCAAATCTCTACCGTGGCATACTGATTTCTACCTAGCTGTATACAGGTTCAACACTTATACCGCCCACCCCTAACTGGCTCCACATCTCTTTCATTTAGAAATGTTCAAGTTATTCCTTCATCATAGCTGTAGTAACAACCAGAAATCAATTGTACATTCAGTTCTAGAGTTCTAGACACAGTTCTGCGGGCAATGGAGGCTCAGGAGATGGAGCGCTAATTGGGTAATCGAAAGGTAATCGGAAGGTTCCCGGTTAGATTCCGGCTCCTCCCGGCAGTGTGCAAGACACTTAATCTCTAACTACTGGTCGCATAGTTGCATGGTCGCCTCCCCTGTCGGTGTGTGAATGTGAGTGAATGGGTGAATGTGAGGGATAAGTTGTAAAGCACTTTGGATAAAAGCACTATACCCTCTCTACGACGAGCTAGTCAAGATGAGAAGCACGTTCAGCCACAGAGTCAGACTCATACCCCCCCAACACTCAACTAACCACCTCGGACAGTCCTTCATACCAGCGGCCATCAGGCTCCACAACAGTGGGCAGTGACTGCTGCCAGACATTGACCTAGAACTAATAGGAACCCAAGGAGGACAATAACACTACCTTAGGCATACTGCACCTTATGTGGATACTGTGATACTGTGAATAATGTATATTTCAGTTAGTTAGATAGTAAATTATAACACTACCTTATGCATACTGCACCTTATGTGACACTGAATACTGTGAATATATATTTCAGTTAGTTAGATAGTAAATTATATTGACCTATTTGTTTACACTGCTTGTGTTGTTTTTACTACCTGTACCCCCCCCCCCCCTTCACCCATGCTGCTATGATGCCTGAATTTCCCCCAAGGGGATCAATAAAGGAATATCTTATCTTATCTTATCTTATATAAAATGCAGTCCAAATTCAGTCCATTCTAGAAACCGAGGTTGAATATTGTCGAATAAGTTCAAACCACCAATAGAGACAGTCCATTTAAAGGAAACGTTTCACTATTGTTTTGAGTCTCCTCTGATGAAAATACTCTGAGCCAATAAAGAGAAAAGAGTTGCTGTGAACTTGAAACGAAGTGAGAAGAGGCTCTGGAGGGCTTGCGCTTCAAGCGCAATAATCAACATGTTTAAATCCCGATCGGCGCAAGACAGAATTTCATGGTGGCATTTTGAAGGCGTTCATTCAGAACCTTTTCTCAGGGGTCCCGAGGGAGCGCGGTAATGCAGGGCTCTGGGATGCCATCGATTGGCTGATTGATGGCGGGTGGTCGTGGCACATGCCTGTGTCAGCGCTGGGCCCTGGGGGCCCCTGGCTCTCTGCCATCTCATTATAACACGTCCCTGCAGGAGTGGCACCAGGGGACCTACACACACAACAAATACACATGCGCAAACACACACATACTCACGCAAACACACACACACACGCACACACACACGCACACACACACACACACACACACACACACACACACACACACACACACACACACACACACACACACACACACACACACACACACACACACACACACACGCAGACAAAACAGAAAACAGGGCACTTTGTATTTGGGGCTCCAGTAGATCTGCTATCATTCAACTTTCTCTTTTCTCTTGCATTAGCATGTTAGGACTGGAGAGGAGAAGAAAAGAGAAGAGGAGAGGAGAGCAGAGAAGACAAGAGGAGAGGAGAGGAGAAGACAGGAGAGGAGAGGAAAGGAGAGGAGAGGAGAGGAGACGAGACGAGACGAGACGAGAGGAGAGGAGATGAGAGGAGAGGAGAGGAGAGGAGAGGAGAGGAGAGGAGAGGAGAGGAGAGGAGAGGAGAGGAGAGGAGAGGAGAGGAGAGGAGAGGAGAGGAGAGGAGAGGAGAGGAGAGGAGAGGAGAGGAGAGGAGATGAGAGGAGAGGAGAGGAGAGGACCCTGGGACGACTGGAGTCCAGTCCAGTTGGGTCTTAGTGAGTGTAGTTGTCCTGTCTTAATGGAGCATATAGAGGCTCAGCTCAGAAGCCCCGGCCTTGCAGCTAATAGAGGCAGCCGAGTGATTAGAGTATTAGAGAGATCAGAGAGAGGAAGGGAGCGCGTAGATCCAAACAGCTCAGGCCACAGCTTTATAGTAAGACACTGCATGGACTCTCACTTCACCTTGTCTAACTTAACATGCTGTAAAACAGACAGTAAATCTAGGTCTGCACCATTACTCCTGAATGGGTATCGAGCTGATTTCAGGAGAAATTCCTTATCTACTAAAATCCAATCCGATAGAGACATGTGTAAAGTGACCAGGATTGACTTTTTTTTTTATCCTCGGCTGGGTCTTCCTCACATAGGAGGATGGTAAATCTCTCTAATGGAGAGAAATAGATTGACTTGGAACTTGATATTGTCTCATAATAAAGTTTGCATTGTACGCCGAATAGCATGAGTAGTGAGACGGCAATATTGATTCATCCCTAAATAAAGAAATGTAAGTAAATTATGGACATGAATGGACATTTACCAACACACTTCTCTCTCTCTCTATCTCGCTCTCTCCCTCACTCTCT
>NW_028172262.1:0-2500 GCF_963971535.1 Notolepis coatsorum
GACTGCAACTTGTTCCTGTTTGCGGACGACTCAGCCCTGCTGGTCTCTGACAAGAACAAGTTACAGGTTGAAAAAGCCCTCAGCTCGGAACTAGGCAAAATCTGCATATGGCTCGCCGACAACAAACTATCATTACACATGGGCAAAACAGAGTCCATTCTCTTCGGTTCAAATAACAAACTCAGCAAGACCGACGGCTTCTCGGTTACAGTGGGTGACAATATTGTCACAAGGAAAGATGAAATTACCTACCTGGGTTCCATCCTAGAGGCTAATCTTTCCTGTGACAAAATGGCATCCAATGTAATAAAAAAAGTCAACCAACGAACGCGATTCTTGTACCGGATCTCCTCTCTGGTAAACAAGAATACCCTGGGGAGCTCCCGTAGCTCACCGCATATCTCGGCGCTATTTCTGCGTCGGGGAAAACCGTGCTCATCACGGATCTGGGGGACACGAGTTCGATTCCCGGACCCGCCGTCATTTCTCAGAATGTCTTCCCCTGCTCTACATCCCATTTCAACCTGTTTCTGTCGGTCATGCTTGACCAGAAAAGCGATAAACGCTAAAAAAATTAAGTAAAAAAAAAAAAAAAAGAAAAAAGAATACCCTGAAGACTCTAGCAGGAGCACTCATTCAAGGGTACTACGACTATGCTTGCACCTCATGGTACCAAAGCACCTCAAAGGCACTAAAAAACAAATTACAAACATCTCAAAACAAGCTAGTCAGACTACTGCTTGACCTGACTCCTAGAACCCACCTCACCCCTGCCCACTTTGACAACCTAGGATGGCATAGAGTAGACGACAGAGTACAGCAACTTGCAATGGGCCTGGTCTACAAGATACACTACGCGACCAAGGTACCCATGTACATGTCAAAATACTTCCCAAAGGTCAGTGAATACCACGATCACAACACCAGAGGGAGCTCCACAAATCATGTAAAACCCAGATTCGGCTCAAACAAGGGACTAAACACGTTTCGCAATTATGCCACATCAATGTGGAACGCCCTACCTAAAGCTGTAAAGGAATGTGAATCACTACCCACTTTCAAAAACACTCTAAAAAAACACCTACGTGAGACTGCAATTCGAAACTGGCCCCTACAAATGTCCTAACCTAGTTGTACAGTAAATGACCAAGTAAGGCTTTGTCAGTATTCCAATGTACAGTGTAAAATGTGTGTGTGTCCCCTACCCAACCCCCCCCCCCACACCTCCAATGTACAGCCCCCACCCACCCACCCAACCCCACCCCACCCACCCAACCTCCTCCAATGTACAGTTTCTACGTCAAATGTATATACACTCTTTTTCTGGACACTTTTGTATCACAAACAGTACTGTATTTGCTAATCTGATATGTCATAAATGTATAGATGTAGCAGTACTGTCTATCTGTATGTCATGTATGTCATATATGTTATGATGAATTGAAAATGGGGGACCCTGATGTAAACAAGACGAAAGTCTTTCTCTGGTCTGCATCCCCTTAACAATTGTATGTATTGAGCTGTACTGTACTGTACCCATTCTGCAATCTGTTAATAAACTTTTCAATCAATCAATCAATCAGACAGTCAGAGTGACAAGCTACAGAAGATGGCCCCAAACGATAGTATGAGTGATGAAGAGGATGAAACGGAACATTTCATTGCCCCGGAATAAAAAAAGGTTTTTACTTTTACTTTTTAGTACTTAAGTACATTTAAAAGTAGAAACTTTTTTACTTTTACTCAAGTGTGTTTTTAGCCAGATACTTTTACTTGAGTACGATTTTGAGACGGTACCTATACTTTCACTTAAGTATAATTTCTGGGTACTTTTTACACCCCTGATACATATTACATACATACATACTATAATTACCATACTATACTATACGTCACATTGCCACAACCTCTGTGTGTGTTCTTCACGCTCAGGCACCCTTAGGCATGGTTGCACTGTGTTTGGCCCTCTGTGCGATCCGTAGTGTCCATGGTTAACCGTATAAGTCCACCGGGCGACAACCTGGGGTGCTACACTGGTAGGCGAGTGCATAGACCTCTACACTACCTAACCCTAAGCCTAACCACACTTACATTAAACAGTTACCATAACCGTTCATCGAACCTTAAAACTAACCTTAACCCTGAACATAACAGTAACATGGGGTAGTAAGTGGAATTCTCTTTCTAATTTATAATAATAATAACAATAATAAATGGTACTTATATATAACGCTTTCCTAGAACTCCAAGTTGCTTTACACTATGGGCGATGGTAGTGAGATAATCACAACAAACACAACACAAACACACAAGGATGGATGGATGTCTAAGAGAAGGTAGTAGAGAAGAAATGGATCTTGAGGTGGGATTGAAAAACTTCAAGGGACTCTAGAGACTCCCTCTGAGAGTCCCTTGAAGTTTTTTAATCCCTCCTTAAATGTCTTGGGAGCTGTCCTGGAGAAGAGGCCTGTCCCCAAAACTGTGAAGGTTGGACTTGGGG
>NW_028172262.1:7500-22500 GCF_963971535.1 Notolepis coatsorum
ACCTGCGCGGCTCGATCTTTCAGCGTCAGGGGTGCGTGAATATTAAAGGCAACCAACTTGTGTTCGGCTTTTCTCTGATTGGCCGCGCCCCCCCCCCCCCCCCCCCCGCCCCCAAGCGCAGGCAAGCGCAGTCGTCCCACGTCCCAAATGAAATCCAAGGAGCGCAAGCGAGCGGCAGCGCGCCTTGTGTACCATGGGCTGCTGTTCCAACGCACTTGTGTTGGGCTGCTGTTTCACTCGTGTATAAACAAAGCCCAGTTATGAAATGCGCTGAACTAGAAAGCGTAACGTTATTATGTTTCGCGTTTTTACCAACTACCAGATTCACTCGTGTATAAACAAAGCCCATACAGTTATGAAATGCGCTGAACTAGAAAGCGTAACGTTATTATGTTTCGCGTTCCATTGATTAACGCCATTACCTGCTGTGCTGTAGGAAGCAGAGGTACAGTAAGTTACAGTAGGTGTAGGTTACATGTTTAATCAAAGCCCATACAATTTTTTAGATGAATGATTGTGGATATAATATAGAAAACACATCATTATGATATTGTCAGAGGGAGAGGCATGACTTCGCGACAGCCATATTAGACACTCACTGTACATCAGTGTGGAACTGTAACGTTATATGTTATTTCGCCCGTGGAGGCTGCTGAGCCTGAAGCGCCAGCGGGGCGACGCAGTGGTTTATCCCCGGCTTTCGTGCGCCGCCGCCGGCTTGATACAGCTTCAACAGCAGCAGCGGCGGTGCTCTGTTGTAGGAAGCCCTTCAATGACAGCGGCGCGCTCTCATATTTTGCGAATGCATAAACTATATCTTAAATTATGGCTATGTGTCTAATATGGCTGTCGCTTATCAATGACTTCGCGACAGCCATATTAGACACATCGCCATAATTTAAGATATAGTTTATGCATTCGCAAATATGAGAGCTCTGTCATTGAAGTGGGTGGTGGCAGCATTACTAACAGTAGCGATTTTTATTGTTTTGTCATGACCAAACATAATCCCAACATAGATAGGAGGTGTACTGTATGTCAAATGTCGGTCATGTGGTGGAAGAGTTTAGTACAGTCACACAACAGAACACCGCTGTAGTACAGTCACACAACAGAACACCGCTGGTTCGACCAGCGCTTCTGCCGCGCCGCAAGGGCGTGTGCTAGTGGATTGATTGATTGGCCGTGTGGCCAATCAGAGAAACGCTGAACGAAAAGCTGAACACAAGTTGGTTGCCTTTAATATTCACGCGTCAGGGGTCTGCGCTTTGAAGGGGCGCCGCCCCCATCGCTTCCTGATTCTACTGCGCAGGCGCACCAACCGACCTGTAGGAGTCGCTGTCCACAACGCTCGATCCCCACCCATCAGTTTCCCACCCCCTAATACGGCCAATGTGTATTAGTACGGACGACCAGCTAAACTGAAAGCAATGTGGAGCGCTGGGCTCGAACAGGCGAACCCAGCGTCTCCAGTATTTGTGGTGAGCGCCTTGCCCACTGCACCACGTAGCCGCCACCCATTCAGGACCTTCTTGAGATCAAGTCTACAAAAAATCGAGGCAAATCAATAAAGGGCAGATGATTTACAGTGGGCTTTGTAGATACAGTACTGAATTTGGCTATCCGGACAAATGCAATTTGAAATATGAATATTTCAGTTACTTCATGTGTATAATCTCCATAGTTCCGCCGGATTGCGACGCGTTTCCTTTCTAGACGTTCACAGAAAGGTAAAGAAACAATATACTAGTATTTTATGGCAATAACCTTGAGGTTTGTTCAACCCGTGAGATCTAAACATGAAAATCACGTCAGAAAAATTATGTGAAAAATGGTTGGACTTCCGTTGGTGTGATTTGGGTAGTGTAGTTTTACGAAATTTCAACGTCCATCGAAAAGCCCTGGGTCTCCTCCTTCTTAGGACTACAACGATTTCATGAGTGCTTCTTCTTCTCACGTCTAAATCGTAAACAAACGTAGTGCTGAAAATATACACTTTGACTGCTGTTTTGATAGGGTTAGGGTCTTTACGCTTGGCTACATTTGAAAAGGAAACACAACATTACTTAAGACTGTAGGCTATTGATCTATCTATGGCGTGAAACAAATCTTGTACCGGTACCGGGCTGATCGGGCTTAAGAGGTTAATGTAGCTTGTAGGTAATATCATAACCACAACTATTTTCAAGTGGAGCGCTGCCCTGTGACACATTCCCCACACCAACAACCCCCATGAATATTGCTTTGTCTTATCAGCTGTTGCATGACAGGTGGTATAGAACAAATCCACATGATATAATAATAACAATTCCTGCCACGTGTTCTTTGTGATCCCTGGGAGACCGTCATGCCAAGACAGCATGCGGCCATAGGCACAGTTTTACATCGGGAAGCTAGGGACGTGACCAAAGCCACAGAAACATGAATTGTCCCTAGCAAAAAAAGAATTGTGTGAAAACTGTAATCTTAGTATTGCAAGACTGTGACGTTGTGAATTATAAAACAGAGCCTTTTTATCTGTTGCGACGGTGTAGGTTGACAGCTGCATCAAGAACCTATCAGCAAGCTATTATCTGCAATATCCAATCAATAACCTGGACATGCCTCCCTCCCTTTTGTTTGATTAGCAGAAAGTAAGTTTGAAGTTCTCCAACAATAAGGAATACAATATGTTTACCAATTTGCTATCGATTTGTATGCAGCACATGCAGCCAAATGCATCAGTTCAGGAGGTTCACAGTCACCAGGATCATCTGATGCTCCCTGTAGCTCAAAAACAGTATTATTTACGCTTAAGTGTCCCTACCAAAGCTCAAATCAAACCTACGGCCCTGCACGCAGCGATCTGTCAGGGACAAGCGCGTGGTGGCGCCCCCTGTCTGCCGGGCCAAGATACAGCAAGAGCTTGTGATGCTACGATAACCTATTCTAAGAATGTCTTGGAACTAGATATTTGCTAATATCTAATATCTAAGTCACATACAAGGGGGGCGTTTTGCTGGCTTTGTTGGTTCAGTGTAGTCAGCAGAACGAGGATCGTCTTTACGCCAACATTGCAGGATCTCTGAGATACAGAAAGAGAAATGGAGAAAGAGACAAAGTGAGAGATGCACATACACACGCACACACACACACACACACACACACACACACACACACACACACACACACACACACACACACACACACACACACACACAAACACACTGTCTCTCTCTCTCTCTCTCACACACACACACACACACACACACACACACACACACACACACACACACACACACACACACACACACACACACACACAAACTAAAAGTTATGTCTAAGCCAACCTCAGCCTGCCAGACAGACAGCTTGTCTGATGTTTTTAAACCTCCATATATCACTGACTGGAACAAGAGAGAAAGAGAGAGAGAGAGAGAGAGAGAGAGAGAGAGAGAGAGAGAGAGAGAGAGACACAGGAAGTGATGTGTATTAGTGAAAGTCTCTTTCTGTCACTTCTCCATCTCTCTGTCACAATCTGTCATGTTTATATGGAGCTCCGCCCCAACCGTCAATATTGTACATTCATGTCCAACCCAGAGATTGAATACATATTTAATATAGGTCTGGGAGACATTTCTGGTTCAGTACTGTCGAGTCTTGACTTTACACACATAGCGCACATTTACACATATAACATAGATCATATGCGTATAATTTGCCAAAATGGTTATTAAAAGTAGTAGTATCTATTTAACCTGTTCCACCCGTGGTGAAAATCTGCCTAAAATATATACCTAGGTAAATGGAATATTGCTCCACTTCTACTATCTAGGGACATCTATGGACCTCAGCGAATGTATTCACAGTGTCAGAAATATTGTGTCTATTACTAGGCTTGCTTAAATTGTGATGAAACAAAGGAGAATATGAATTATGATTTTTCTTTGCATATTTGACAGTGAATAACACCATGCTAATAATGACCAACCATGAAAAACTGCCACTGATCTCGTTCAGTACCTTCTTGAGATCATGTGTACAAAAAAAATCGAAGGAAATTAATAAAGGGAATATGATTAAACAGAAGGTTCTGTAGATACAGTACTGAATTCTCCCATCCGGACCAATGCAATTTGAAATATTATTATAGAATATAGAATAGGAGGCTTATAAATTACCTTATTATAGCCAATTCACACATTTATATATATATACACATATTATCTTTCAAATGCCAATTTGAAATTTGGATTTAGTATCACCAGGCGTGCATAAGAACAGATAATGAAATCTAATGTAATCTACTGTACTTTTTTATTTTCACCACAGTGCAACCATTTTGAAACAAATTTCAGATCAAATTGTTGCTACATGCTAACAATAGGGAGGAGAAACTAACTGTGTTTCAATATTTGTCAAAAACTACCTTTTGTGGCTTATTATCCCGAATAATAACAGTTATTGATATAATTCATACAGAACTCTGAACCTTGAACCCTTATAGAATCTTCCAGGAAGTGTAGTTCGGAAAAATTCCAAAGCTGATCAACAGCTATCAGGGGCGTATTTCCCACGGGGGACATTGGAATGGGTCCCCCCCATTTTTTCAGAATGCAGTTATGTCCCCCCCCCTTCTGACTACCTGTCCTACTATTATGCAAAGAGGAGTAGATGGGGGTCGCATTCTTGCCCTTATCTAGAGCTAAACCAGCAGCAGTGACGACACCAGCAGTGTGTGTGTGTGTGTGTGGTGCGTTCCTGAAATCAACTGGGAGTGCACTCGCTATTTGCATATCAATAGCGCCGGTCGTCAGGTGTGTTAAATACGACCGGCGCTATTGATATGCAAATAGCGAGTACTTATCTGGGCTTGCACTTAGTAGTTAGGAGCACTTAGGAGTTCAAAAGTGCGTTCATTCTCAGCACTCTGTTATAACGGCGTTCAAAGATGTGCCAGATTTCATATGTATTTCAGCCGAAAACCCAGTTAAAATACACCGTAAACAGGCTTTAAAATTATGTGGAAAACCAACCGATCTGGCAACGCGCCTGTCAACCCCTGCTACGTCATCAGACTCATCACAACAACAGCTGAATCTGCGTCTGCGAGCAGAAGCTGAGCGCTGCGCAGCAGCAGGTCGAGAGCAGCACTCCCTCAGAGAACTCTACATCTTGACGTCGGTGCTTGGGGATTTAAAATAGTTTAACGTTAAAGTCAGTACTGACTCAGACGGAAACAATCTAACGTTTGTCTGTAAACTTTGTCCACCCGGTTTGAAGAAGCAAGTCCCCACATCGACGCGACCGCGACGACGTCGACAGCAACATTGAGAATATGCAAACGTCCTGTTTTAGTTTTCATAATAAAGACAATTCAAGCAAAGTTGTTCCTCATGTTTTTGAAAATATACTGTAGAGATGAAAGCTGCAGTGTGGACTGAATGCGCGGTGGCAAAGCGTTATGGAAATGCCAGTATTCTGATTGCTGTCTGTGTGGTTCAATATTTAAAAAAAATAATAGTTTGCAGCAACGTATTGAAAAAAGAACTAACAAAATGGGCCGTTCAATATCTCCTTTAAATATGTTCGAAATGTCAAACAGACCTGGGTACCTACAGGCTACAGTCTATCACTACTTTTGGGAATCTAAGTGTTTATCCAGGTTCTGGGGCCAAGTGATTGATTGATTGAACACTTTATTAACATATTGCAGAATGGGTACAGTATAGTACAGCTCAGTCATGAATTGAAAATGGGGGACCCTGATGTAAACAAGACGAAAGTCTTTCTCTGGTCTGCATCCCCTTAACAATTGTATGTATTGAGCTGTACTGTATCAGGGTCCCCCATTTTCAATTAATCAGGACATACATGACATACAGATAGACAGTACTGCTACATCTATACATTTATGACATACCAGATTTGCAAATACAGTACTGTTTGTGATACAAAAAAGATACAAAAAATGCGGTATTGCACCCCTGGTATTTAAAAAAAAATCTAGGTAGAGAGGGGGGGCTGCCATTAAATTTTGAACCTGAGAGTGCTGGTCTGGCTTCATATGACACACATGACATACAGATAGACAGTACTGCTACATCTATACATTTATGACATACCATAGCTTTTGTTGTTGTTGTTGTTGTTGTTGTTGTCATATTCAATGGAAGTATTGTAACATCCTTGTATTGTAAATACATTTCACAATGGGAGCCATCAGAGATGAAAGGCGTTCCTACTGGTTTAGAGGAGGATAATTGTTTTTTGGTTGTTTGAACCCTGGAGATCTCTGAATGCAATGTAATTCTGTATGTATGAGCTCAGTGTGTCGTTTACATGGAGAAATGGCGCCACCGCCTGGGAAAATGCGGTATTGCACCCCTGGTATTAAAAAAAAAATCGAGGTAGAGAGGGGGGGGGGCCCTAACCCCCCCCTAACCCCCCCAGCGACGTCACACGCCACGCCCACAAATCTGTCCCCGGCACACCTGGAGAGAGAGTTACGCCACTGACAGCTATGCATGTCCTCTACAAAATGGCCGCAAAAAGACTACAATTCCCATGGTTAAAAAATATCCAAAATGGTCGCCCTCGCGACGAGACTTGTCCAAATCGAAAAGTTAAATCTATCTAATGACACTTTTAACCTATTGCTAAACTAACGTATTGATGATAATATACATTCTACATGCTGTTGTGACATGTTAGTGATGTTAATACTTGAATAGGTTTGAAATTTGTATCGCTAATTTTATACAACCGTCAAAAAAAATATTGATTTATGACCAGATGTCATTTTCGGGACCGGTAACGGTCCCGTCGGGTGGAACAGGTTAATGGTCACAGGAGGCTTCAATAACGTTTGGTGAATCCATTTGTTGAAACAACATCTTTGTTGGCCGATGGCTCCTGATATCTTAACGTTAGCAAGCTAAACGTGCAGCATAGCTTAACGTGCATAGCATACCTGTGTAACATTAAGTAACTTGTGTTCCGCTGGGAAAGTTCAGCATCACTGCATACACTTGGTTTAATCCAAACGTTCACTCGGAAACGTTATATTATGAAATAAGACGGGTGAGTCTCTCTCTCTCGTTTTTGCATGATTGATTCATGAATGAATGAATGAATGAATGAATGAATGAAAACTTTATTTAACAGATTGCAGAATGGGTACAATACAGTACGGCTCAATACATACAATTGTTAAGGGGATGCAGACCTGAGAAAGACGTTTGTCTTGTTTCCATCAGGGTCCCCCATTTTCAATTCATATAGACATTTATGACATACACAACATACATGACATTTATGGCATAGGGACATATAGGTATTTAGTACTGATACATTTGTGACATAGGCGGTATTCAAATATACAGTACTGTTACCCCTAGATCCTGACAGAGTATATACATATGATGGGGAGGGGACTGTACATTAGGAGGGGGTGGGTGGGTGGGAGGGAAATATACATACGGCGGGGAGGGAATATATACATGCGGTGGGGAGGAGACTGTCTATTAGGAGGTGGTGGGGGTTTTGGGCATTTACGGTGGCCAGTTTCGAATTGCAGCCTCCCGTAGGTGCTCTTTAAGGGCGGTTTTGAATGTGGGCAGGGATTCACATTCCTTTACAGCTTTGGGTAGGGCGTTCCACATTGTTGTGGCATAATTGCGAAACGTGTTTAGTCCCTTGTTTGAGCCGAATCTGGGTTTAACATGATTTGTTGAGCTTCCTCTGGTGTAGTGGTTGTGGTATTCACTGACCTTTGGGAAGTATTTTGACATGTACATGGGCACCCCGGTCGTATAGTGTATCTTGTAGACCAGGCCCATTGCAAGTTGCTGTACTCTGTCGTCTACTCTAAGCCATCCTAGGTTGGCAAAGTGGGCAGGGGTGAGGTGGGTTCTGGGGTTCAGGTCAAGTAGTAGTATCATTTCCTGATAATGTATGACGGACGGGGACCCCTCCTCATCTCGACTAGACTGTGTTGTGTCTGGTGTTCGTGCGTGACTTTCGTGACTGATTGTAAACACAACATAGTACTGTGATCTTTTTTTTTTTTTTACGGTTTATTTTTTGGCGTTTTATCGCTTTATTGCTACTGGGCAGTCCAGTAGATAGAGACAGAGGAGGAATGGGAGACAGAGTGGGGGGAAGACATTTGGCAAATAACGACGGGTTCGGGAGTCGAACCCGGGTCGGCCGTGTCGCGGCTGAGCACGCTATGTGGTTCGCCACTGGGGCGCCCCAGTACTGTGATATTCTGACTTCATTAGCTGAAATATAAAAAAATAATTAAGTCTGCTATAAGCCATTATCATTTTCTCTGTGTGTGTGTGTTCGTGTCCCAGACCAGATGAGGTCAGAGGAGTTTGATAGTATTTACTGAGGATGGCCAGATAATGTTGATATTTTAAACATAAAAATACAATACATAATAAATGTATACATGATCATGCAACATCAAACAATTGTTGTAGGAACGGTTTGGGAGAGAGAGGTAGGGAGGGGTTTTAGGTTGTGAGTTCCAAAAATGTTTACTTAAAAGTTATTTCAAGTTTCTCTAATAGGATGTGAACATTTTAAAGCTCAATATATCAAAACGTGGCACTTTACACAGTGAACAGGAGGTCTATTTGTACCTGAATCTAATCGCATCGTGGCAGACTTTGTGATATCGGCAAATATCATATCGTCAAAGAATCGATATTGTTTCGTATCGTGATGAAACTGGTGATTCCCACCCCTAATATGTAGCTAGCCTAGCATAGAGTTACATATCAAAGCTGTGATATGTAGCTACTAGTGTTATATATTAAAGCTGTGATATGTAGCTAGTGTAGCATAGTGTTGCATATTAAAGCTATGATATGTAGCATAGTGTAGCGTAGTGTTGCATATTAAAGCTGTGATATGTAGCATAGTGTAGCGTAGTGTTGCATATTAAAGCTGTGATATGTAGCTAGTGTAGCATAGTGTTGCATATTAAGGCTGTGATATGTAGCTAGTGTAGCGTAGTGTTGCATATTAAAGCTGTGATATGTAGCTAGTGTAGCGTAGTGTTGCATATTAAAGCTATGATATGTAGCATAGTGTAGCGTAGTGTTGCATATTAAAGCTGTGATATGTAGCAGGTGTAGCGTAGTGTTGCATATTAAAGCTGTGATATGTAGCTAGTGTAGCGTAGTGTTGCATATTAAAGCTATGATATGTAGCTACTGTGTTTCCCCTACCATTGCCTTGGCGGGGCTGCCCGCCCGTCCGTCCAGAAAAAAAATATAATAAAAAAAAAAGTATTAAAAAAATATATATATATATATATATATATTTTCTTTTTGTATTTTATTTTTTTATAATTTTTTAAACAAACACATAAACAAACATGACAACACACGATTAGATATACAAGCATTGTAAAACAGTGTACATCAGTTAACTCATCGTTTGGATAAATGTCTTATACAAGATATACCCCTAATACCTGCTATCTATTCCCCTACACACATATGCTCCTGCTCGCACCCCCCGCCCTGGACCCCCCCATGGATAATCCATCCATTATCCTTCGCTCCTAACCAAACACTACCATTAAATGCTAGCTTTTATTCTCTCCACCACTTCTAACCACATTCTCAATTTGGATTCATTGAGACCCAAAATTCTTGCTGTAGATATTTCTAGATAAATCACATCGAGATATGTAAGAATCCAGACCTTTCGGCAATTTTTTTCCGGTTGAAACCATCGTGATGCTATCAGTTTTTTAGCCACTGTAATACCAGATAAAACCAATCTCTTTTATTGTATAGGTACTGCATATTCAAAGACATCATTCAGCAGTAATATAGAGGGGTGTACAGGTATATTCAGAATTAAGAGATTTGATAATTGCTGGGTCACTTCTTCCCAGAATATCTTAACTGGTGGGCAGTCCCAATACATGTGCATAAATGTCCCCTCGTCCCCATTTGTACATAAGGAGCATTTGGAGTCTTGTTTAAGACCCATTCTGTTCAGTCTTATAGGAGTCAAGTATGTCCTATGAATATAGTTAAGATTGATTTGTTGATGGTCCGGGTTCCTTGATGCAAGTCGAACATTTGCCCAGGCTTCTTGCCAATCAAAATCTTTTTCTAGGTCTGGTATATCCCTCCTCCAAACAGAGTCTAGGTGGAGGGTTTCATACGAAGCTGTTAGTAATTGATGATAAAAATCTGATACAAAACCTCTCGATGTCTCTCTTTCATAGAAAAATGTGTGGTATCTGTGGTGTGCAATTGGTATCTTTAATGGAACACCGTGAGTCTTCAAACATAACAATAATTGTGCGTAAAAAAGATATGTGGAACCGGTGAGATTAAACTTTTTTTCTATTTCATCATAGCTACAAATACCCTGTTTGTTGAAAACATCTCCTAATGTATGTATGTCTTGCTTTTCCCATCTAGGGAATCTTATATGTCGTTTTCTAATCAGGAGTGCATTGTTATTGAATAAGGGAGTATGATTATGCCATTTATGTGGATTAGAATATTTGGGGTAATTATGGGGCCAAATTTCAGTTCGCATTGCTTAATTGATATTTTGGTGTATACTATGTCCTGCAGTCTCTGTGGTGCTACTATATTTACTACTAAATTTCTCCAGGATACTGATGCTTGGGGTTCAAACCAGGTTGTCAGTGGTCTTAAAGTGTACGCCTTAAAATAGTGGAAAAAATTTGGGATTGCCATCCCTCCGTCGGCTTTGTTTCTCTGTGCGGTGGATCTTTTTATACGTGGTGGTTTGTTATTCCAAATAAATTTATATGCGGAAGAGTGTAATTTTTTCCAGTAACCATCTGGAGGGGGTAACGGAAGCATTGAGCTGATGAAGTTGATTCTAGGTAAGACATCCATCTTAACTATTGAAACCCGTGCCTGTACTGAGTTTTTAAGTTTTGACCACCTGTCAAGGTCGCATTTTATTTTATTTTGGATTTCTATGTAATTGTGTTTCACCGTTTGGCTTATGGTAGGGAATACTTCAACTCCCAAGCATCTAAAGTGTTTAACCATTGGTATTTCTTCTGGAAGACTCGTATTCTTTGCAGGGGCGTTCAGTGGAAGGAAAGCCGACTTTGGCCAGTTTATTTTAAATCCCGATAGGTCGCCAAAGTCATTAATCAACTTGAGAAGATAAGGCATTGCGGTGTTAGGGTTTTGCATGAACAGTATTACGTCGTCCGCATATAGACTAATTTTGTGTTGTGTGCCCTTGATTACGATTGGTTCTATGAGTTGGGATTGTCTTATATATTGTGCTAAAGGTTCTAGTGATAAATCGAATAGTCCGGGACTAAGAGGGCAACCCTGTCTAGAAGAGCGTGATACCGGAAATATTCCGGAGGTGATTATACCTGTTGTAATCATGGCCGATGGGTCTTTGTATAATACTTTAATCATATCAATGAATCCTTTTCCTAACCCCATCCTTTCTATAACCGCCCATAGATACGACCATTCCAGCCTATCAAAAGCTTTCATTGCATCCAGGGACAGCATCGCCTTGGGTGTGGTGTCGTCCTTGCTGGCATCTAGTACGTATAGTAATCGTCTTATGTTGTCAGTGATCAAACGGTTTCTTATGAAGCCAGTTTGATCCGGATGAACTAAAGACGTCATATGCTTTTGACGTCTGATGGCTAATACCTTAGAGAACAGTTTGATATCGGTTCCGAGGAGGCTTACGGGTCTATAACTACCGCACTCGGTGGGGTCTTTGTCTTTTTTAAGGAGGACTGTTATGAGTGCAATATTGTCGTTCTTATGAACGTTCCCCTCCTTGACTGAGTATAAAATCATATTAAGTAATAGGGGTCCAATTATGTCCCAACATGAGAGGTACATTTCTGGTGGGATACCATCTCTTCCAGGAGCCCTACCACTTTGCATTTCGGATATGGCCTTCCTGAGTTCCTCTAGTGTGATTGGTGTTTCTAACTGTTTAGCATCATCCTCTGAAAGTTTGGGGAGGTTAATTTGATTAAGATATGTGTCCATTTTGTTTTGATCGAAGGTCGTTTCTGATTTATACAAGTTGGAGTAGAATTCTTTGAATGTCGTGTTTATTTCTTTGGTGTCTGTTACAAGTCCTTGTTGTGCTTTAATGGAGGTTATATCTGCAAATTTTGCGTTAACTCTTAATCGCGTAGCTAGTAGGTGACTTGGTTTGGAACCTTGAGAGTAATGCTGTTGTCTTGTGCTACGTATTTGTACTTCAGATTGTTGTCTGTAAATGGCGTTAATCTCTATTTTTAGTAAATTAACTTGAGATTCCAGTCGAGCCGAGTCGTTATATTGTAAAGAAGTAAATAATGTAGAGTAGAGCGTTTCTAATTCCGCCAGTTTTGAGCATCGATTCTTGCGTATTTTGGATGAAAAGCTATCCGTGAAATCCTTGATCATTCCCTTTACCGACATCCATAATATTCTAGGGTCCGGCACCGAGTTCACATTCTCTGGTAGGAATACTGAAAGAGCTTCTTTGAGTTGTGTAATGAATTCCTTGTTATTCAGCAGTGTTGTGTTAAAGCGCCATCTTGGGGCTCGGGATGATAGTACACCAAATGATCCTTTTAGGAGTAAATAACAATGATCTGATAATGGATTGGGTACCATCTCCACTTCATAGTTATCAAATAGTCTCGGTGTTGCGAAAACATAATCTATTCTGGATAGTGTTTTATGTCTTGCTGATCGACAAGAGTACTTCCGGGTCGTGGGGTTGAGTGATCGCCATAGATCATTTACACCTGTATTCTTTGCCCAATCCTTTAACGCATTAGATGACTTTTTTTGTTCGTTGGAAAAGTTGGGATTAGATTTATCCAACCCACGGTCCCAAATGGCATTAACATCTGCACCAATTATAAATGAGTATTCTGGAAGGTTTAACATTTCCCTAGTGAGTGCAGTGTAGAAATTATTTTCGTATAGATTTGGGGCATATACCGCTACCAATGCTATTTTCCTATTCTTGTGTATAATCTTAGCTATGGTTATCCGACCATCTGCATCAGACCATACTCCCTTCAATTCAATATTCAATTTCCGTTTCACGACTATAGCAACTCCACGGGTTCTCGTTCCAAAGGAAGAGTGACTAATGTTATGGTATGTGTTGTCCGCTAACGTAGCTTTGTCTCCCACTAAAATGTGTGTTTCGCTTAAGAGAGCCACATCAACCTGTTTGTTTTTCATCAATGTGAGCACGCTTTTGCGTTTATGTTGATTATTTATTCCCCCAGTGTTCCAGATCATTATATTCAAACTAGCCATAATCTATACATATTGATTTGTATTTGTTGGTAATATTTCTGGAGTGGGAATTCACAATGGATTTATATCCCACTGTTGAGGTCCTGTTGAGAGCCGAGCATAAAAACATACATATATACAAAAAAAAACCTGAACCCCCCTCCCTTACAGAGTCGTACAAGGTACCTATTTGATACCTCCTTCGCATACAACCTCTTCCTTTCCTGCACCTCCGGTCTGCCCAAGATGAGCAATTTATCCTAATTTAATAGAATGTCACCTGTGACCAAGCCTCTCTCCCCTTAATGTAATTATAACAGAATGAAAATTATACCTCGATTGGTATACTCATTTAAACCTCTTTTTTTTCTTCTTTTTAAACCTTCTATTAACATTTTTTGGTTAGAACATTTCAGAATAATGAAATAAAGAATAAGAAATAGTGATGTTTAGAATTAGATATCGAAAACCCATCTAATTCGGGAATATCTACTTAATTTTTTTAAATACCTTTGTATGTTTACACATCTAAACAACAAGGAGATTTTAAATACTTGTATGCAGATCGTCCACCGTCATGCGTGATCATTAATCTGTTATGGTGGTCGTTGTTCTTCACATCTATTTCATGACCAAGTCTCATATCGTTGTTATTTCACGGGGCCATCATTGAAAAAAGGTATTGTATTCCAGAGTGCTGCCCGCCGCTCGTGACTTGCAGATTGATGCTTTAATGTTCCAGAACATTCCTCGTGCCCTAAAAACAATAACCGCCCAGTGTATTCCAGAATATTCCGTTATGACTCATAGCCTTCATGTAAGAAAAAATAGAGTATAAAAATCTAGAATGTTCCAAAATGGTCGGTATCAAATCAAGATCTGCATATCACCGTGAATCTATATTTATATGGTGTTTAGCGTTTTATATCAAATTACTTATTTCTCAATGTTGTCAAAAGTTTGTATGTTGCCGTTTTTTTTGATGTCCATGCAATTGTAGAGTTATCCGTGAAAGATGAATCTTGTCATCCACTTTGTGATTCATCCAGATCCACTACACGGAGATTGAATCTGCGGGCGTGCCGTTCTATTTCTAGCAGACGGAGCAAGTTTTCCTCCTTGTTGTCTTGGATCAACTGCCGGAAGCTGTTTGTTTTCCAGTTGCATTTCCTTTGATACTTCGGCGATATCTTCCAGATAGTTCCTTATTCTTCTCCTCTTGCTTCCGTGAGTATTCGATCCCAGTATTTGCAACCGCCGTTATGCGGTCGGATTGTGCTACAATATGTGTCTTGATATCCTCAAGTTTAGCCTCTATGGCTATCTTAAATGCGCTAGCATTAGCCTCGACTCTATCCACAGCTTTAGCCATCTCAGTAACCTTGTCGGTTAGGATTTTCATCATATCTGTCATCTGCGTATTGAAGTCGGGTGGAATACTCTCCATGACTGTTTCTGCTGAGGTCGTTTGAATGTTAGGATCTATGCTATTGTCGGGTTTTTTTATTCTCAATAGTGTCCGCTCTTCCCTTCCCTGAACGTGTCACCGCGCCGACTGCCGTTGGAGAATTTGCTTCACGTCTTTTTGAGCTATCTTTCTTTGGTCGCATGCTGGAAAAAAATCCTAGGGGAAACACATGGTGGGCTGCGAGGACCAGGGGCGGTGGTCATAACTATCTCCACCCCCTGCGCTGTGTCACAACGTGACCTGTGT